>NC_139836.1:23572377-23582377 GCF_963691815.1 Echiichthys vipera
TGCAGCATTAGCGAACACCGTTATCATTATTGTAATGTCACGGGCATTACAGGTAATAGTCAGGTACAACACCCAGAGAGAGAAAGAGAGCCGGCAGCTAATAGAGGATATTTTACAGCGCACTAGTGTGTATGCACATGTGCGCACAATAGACAGAAGCAGATAGTGTGAGAACGGAGTGTGAATTTGTGACATTGCAGGTTCTTCAGATTTCCCGTTTCTCTCAGAGGATGCATGCTTTTGTCGCGGGTGTGTGCGGTGTGTGCGCTGCAAGAGGTTTTTCTCTGTGGTGCCATATTTTCTGCGTGTGTATGTGAGTGAGTGACTGTGTGATAATTGCAGTGGCGGTGGTTGAAGACTGATGGCTGACCGATTAACGGGCGCTTCGTGGTGATGATCACCTGCGAAAAGGTCAACAACGCGGCTTCCACTCCGATTAATTATAGCTCCCACCAGTAGCAGTGGAACCACCGCTGAGAAGCAAGGGGAGTTAGGAAAGGAGAAGAGTTAGGTGGAACATTATGTTTCAGCAGTCCATTATGTATGAACTTCTTTGGATATCCTGCCTCTTCCTTGAAAAGTGGGTATTATGCAAAGAAGAGCTGTCAAGTCTCGGAGTGGATTTTCGCCGCCAGTAATGTTGTTTCAATGATGCTAAAGTGTGAATCCGGTACCACTCACAGCTTCACTAACTTTTTAACGTGGGAAACTGCACCCCTTGAATGACACATTATGATGTCTGTGTGATGTCATAACAAGGTCTGAATCATACCATACAATACTGCTAGACAACCTTACTTCTAGTCAGTCACAGTAGCTGTTGATTAAAAAGTGCTACGGTTCTGAAGTCTTCTGTGGAAGATGAAGTCCCCTTGGTGAATGAAAGTCACCAGTTTCCTTCAGGTGTCATTCCCACCACTCTTATTTTACAGAAAGCCTCCCACTTTCTGTCAATATTGAATCTTACTCTCATAAAACTATGTCATCCCTGCTTTGCCAGTGTAAACCAAGCAGCCAGGTCTGAAGACACATTTCCCCATCATAAAACACACAAAAAGGAGGTGTAGAAAATAAAAATAGAGACAACACGAGTGACAGAAATGTGTATTCTGGCGAGAATGAGAGGCAAAAAAAAGAAATAAAAGAACTGAAGGAGAGAAACGGGAAACGATGACTGAAGTTCGATGTTTGGCCTTGACTGTGGTGAGTTTGACGTCAGAGGGCTGTTTTCATATCAATCTGTTGGAGGAGGACAGTTTTTCTGTGCTCACCTTAAAGGCAGAATGAGTAGGATTTGATCAGTGCCGTGTTGTAAACAAAACATTTAAAGCTGGCCCCTCCTCCCCAGTTCAACAACAAAGCCCAGTCTACGACCTGCAGCATCACATACAGTAGCGGGTGAAAGCCAACCCCAGATTCACTCTCGTTTTGGAATTCGCTTTGCCTGCTTGGCGTTTCGCCTCGCTCTCTTTCCGTTTTTTTGGCTCTGTGTCTGCCATTTCTGTAGCTTCTGATGCGTGCTTACACTCAACACCTGGTTGCTACATTCAGCCCTCGTACTCCACGTAGATGCACAACCTGGTTGCTACATTCAGCCCTCGTACTCCACGTAGATGCACAGAAACATCCAGAACGAACACAGCAAAATGAAAAGAACCAGATCATTTGCAAACATAACATCACTAAATTCTACTCATTGGTTTTGAATCTTGTTTGAACATGTTTACGTACAGCACTATTTTGTGACATCAAAACTAGTTTGGAGCCAATCATGATCCAGTATGCAACAGTGCAAAGTGAAATGTGATAAGTTGAAAACCCTCAGTGCACAGTACGTACGCTAAGAATTGATATTTCAGTGAAGTAGGATACGTCTTGTGTTTAGCAGTGAAACCTTTAAAAGGAACAACATTTGCATATTTATTGACTGTGGATTTTTCAATATGGGAAGAGGGGTCGATTCATTAAGAATGTTCAGCTAGATAATGGAGGAGATGTGACAGTTACAATCTAAGTGACTTACAGAGAGAAACGGTAGTGAGGGAACAGTGGAGTGCTGTCTGACTCCTCGTGTGTGTGTGTGTGTGTGTGTGTGTGTGTGTGTGTGTGTGTGTGTGTGTGTGTGTGTGTGTGTGTGTGTGTGTGTGTGTGTGTGTGTGTGTGTGTGTGTGTGTGTGTGTGTGTGTGTGTGTGTGTGTGTGTGTGTGTGTGTGTGTGTGTGTGTGTGTGTGTGTGTGTGTCACAGAGAGAGGGATTCCTACAGTGGGCATGTGGGTGGCAGAGGATCCTTGGCTGGGATGTTGGCATGTCTGCTTTCTCCAAAATCTGTCCATGTGTGGGCACTGAGATAAAGCCTTGTTTGTATGTTTGTGTGTCCATGAGTGTGTGTGTGTGAGAGAGAGAGAGAGTTTGTGAGTGAGTGAGATAGAGATGGAGTTTGTGTGTGTGTATGCATTTTTTTCTTTTTGCACTATATCCATGTTATTTGCATCTTCTGTACATTTACACATACGCGTGCACACACACGCACACACACACACACCTTTTTGGTGCTTAAGAGCTGACTGTTAAACTTAACCGGATTAGATTAGTACATTTAAACACAAACACACACAAACACATTTCTTTTTTAAGCTCTATGTATGAGATGACTTGGCACAATAGAGACCAGACTGGACACAAGTTCAGAAATATGTAATGGGAGAGAAACATTGGCAACACAAAACATTGTTTGAATCATTTATGTTTATTTTATTTGTCTTTAATCTGTTTCCAGTATATCTCTTTTTTTCCAGAATTGCATTTTTAATTTCATTTGCCTAATGTGAGCATCTTCTGCCGCAGCACTTTGTTTTTCATTCTCCGACAGTGGAGAGAAACAGTGTCAATCCTTTTCATTTTTTTTAAACTTGGGTTATATAACGTATGATTCCAAACTGAAATTATAAGAATATTTGTCTGTGGCCTGTAAAACATTTTTAACCACATAAATAAGAAAAGTACTATTAAGTTGACAGGATTCAAATGCATTAAAACACACAACATGTAGGCCCCTTTGTGTCACCAAGGCTTAGTTGTGTAAGTGTTAAATACTTGATCAACGTGACTTCTGTTGTTTGGATGTCATTCAGGTTTAAGCTGCAGTACTAGTGTTGATTTATAACTAATTGTTTATTTTAGAACAACCACCTGAAAACATGTCTTAATTGATTTTAGATTGAATTTCAGCAGATACGAACCAAACACCAAGTCGTGTCCAGCCTTTTTGCCACCTCAACAAAGTGATTCTTAGAGGTAGACTTGGAAAAGTGTAAGTGGCTTATTAGGAGTGACATTTAACTACACACACACACCCTTCTACAGTATACTGCTTAGTAGAATGAAAGAGTGAAACCAGTGCTGTGCTGCCTGATAGTTTTGGTATTAACAGAGTTGTTAAGGGGATCTAGGTTAACATACTTACTCCATTGCATTTAGCAAACTCTAAATTTAAAAGTGTTTTGTTTTGTTTGTTGTTGTGTACATGGTCACAAGGTTGTGATGCTATTCCAGTCTTAATTGGCTTAGTCTTGCTTTCCCACATGGCAGCACATGTAGAGTAAGAGTGAACTTCCCGAATGCTCTGAGATTAAATAATCTGAAATACAAAAAATCAACCACATGACAACGAAATGAACATAAAACAGGACTCATAAAACTTGCATTTTAATCCTTAAATTTCCACTCAGGAAAATAAGGCTTAATGGATGATGTCATGTGTTTCCATGGTCTCACCCTTGCAACCTTGTATGTTCACATACGTATGTAAGCAGACAAATATAGCACCAACACAGCCCCCCCCCCCCCCTCTTTCTCTCTCTCTCTCTCTCTCTCACACACCAACACACACACAAACCCTCATACACACATGCCCGTTTTGCGCCCTTTGACCTTCAGCCTGTTTTGACTGGAGTTCTCTGGGCTGGGTGGGAGGGGTCAGCGTGAGACAATAGGTCTCTGACAGTCTGGGGCCATCAGATGTGACCTTAAAGGGGGAGTCCACTCATTTATAGAGTCCATGAATATTACACTGGTATTATTAAACTGTGACACCCAAACAAACAGTGTAATAGGCTGTGAGACATTCCCACAAGAATTTCACTCTGCATTGTCTGCAATTTATTATCCGTCCAAAGGAAAGAGAGGCCGGAAACTCAAACTAACAACAAATATTTGTTCCCATAAAGCCAGTGTCTGAACTATGGTTGGAGGTGTAATAACAGCTGAATGCAAATTAATATTTTTCATATACATGTGATAGACAAATTATTATTAGGATCTCATGGGAAAGTGGATACAATCTGAAGTCACTTAATCACAATTGCAAATACTGCAAAGGTGGCGTGTACTGTATTTATTTATGTGCAACATTTTAAAATAAGTCAAAGGCAATCAACGCCTGTACCTGAGACTACTAACAGAACTATATCTAAACATGCTGAATTGTTTTATGTCTCAAGGTAATAGAACTAGATAAAAATATAATATATATAAATATTATAGACTGGCGTCCTGTCCAGGGTGTACCCCGCCTCACGCCCGATGTCAGCTGGGATCGGCTCCAGCACCCCCGCGACCCCGACCCCGGGATAAGCGGTTGAAGATGAATGAATGAATGAATGAATAATAATATAATTTGCCCAACTGGTCAAAACCATGTAATATATGATGAGGAGATACAATATATTATTCGAAGCCAAATGACAGGCAACAGTGCATACAGTGGGGATTTTTTCTTATTTAAATCTTTATAAATAGCTTTAATTCATTTTAATTATTGTCTTCCCCTCTATATAAAGACATTTTACTTATTCTTTTGTTAATCAAACTTTTGTTTTTGTATTCAACAAACTTTTATTTGTTCTCTGTGTGTTTAAATTAACATGGCTTAATTTTTTGGATATTTATTTGTGATGCCACAATGTTATGGCAGTAACTATAGGCATCTTTAAAGGAGAACTTTTCATCAGCAATATCTCTGGCTCTTTTATTTAACTGGTGTCCTCTTAATGACATGATGTCCTTCCCGTGCCCTGTGTGTGTGTGTGTGTGTGTGTGTGTGTGTGTGTGTGTGTGTGTGTGTGTGTGTGTGTGTGTGTGTGTGTGTGTGTGTGTGTGTGTGTGTGTGTGTGTGTGTGTGTGTGTGTGTGTGTGTGTGTGTGTGTGTGTGTGTGTGTGTGTGTGTGTGTGTGTGTGTGTGTGTGTGTGTGTGTGTGTGTGTGTGTGTGTGTGTGTGTGTGTGTGTGTGTGTGTGTGTGTGTGTGTGTGTGTGTGCGTGCGTGCGTGCGTGCGTGCGTGCGTGCGTGCGTGTGCGTCAGTTCTTGCCTCCACCCAACTAGCTCACTTCCTTGTTTGGCTTACCATTCACTTTTCCCGTGAACTGATCCGTGGCAAAATAAACCAAACACAAACCTCTCACCTTTCAAGTCAAATAAACTTCAGGCCTCTGTCTAACCTTCGAAGAATAACAAACTTCACACATTACGCACACACATCCTTGTTCCTGTAAGAGCTTGTGATGGTGAGAGGTGTTTTTTTGTGTGGGTATATGGGCAGAGATGCAGGGAGTGACTGACAGTGGCGTGCACCTCTCATTCCTCACTGGGATCAAAGGGTTTTGAATGAGCAGAGGTCAGACGCTGTGATTGGAAAGTTTCGTCCAGATTGCCACTCCACTAGCCAGTTTGGACGGATGTGCGGGATTATGTCAAATCTGCACTGTATTGTTGCATTTTAGTCAAATTACTCCACTCTCATCTGTGATAATAGCTGCACACACACACACACACACACACACACACACACACACACACACACACACACACACACACACACACACACACACACACACACAGTGCTCTACTTACTTGCATAATGGATTGAAATTTGTCTTTGTGGGTATAAAGACAGGTGTTATTTTGTTTAGAATGATTAGAGTCAATTTGAGTGTGTGTTTGTGTGTGTGTGTGTGTGTGTGCGCGTGCGTGCGTGCGTGCGTGCGTGTGTGTGTGTGTGTGTGTGTGTGTTTTCAAACAGTTAATTGTATAGGGATAAAGAATGGAACACTTCATTATAACCTAATTACCAACAATGAAGCTGGTATTGAATGACTGTCTGATATCATAGCAAAATGTGGTCCTAGAGACACCCACTGTATCCGGAACTCACACAGAGGTACACAACCGGATGACATACCGTAACAAAACTTCACAGGTGTTGAGTTTAGATCAAAACAAAGTGGTATGATACGAGCTAAATGCCTGGGTCCTCCCACATTACACCCCTGGCATGATAACCATGAAAGATACAGTCAGGAAACTTTAGAGGTGTGCGTTTGAGATCAAAATGAAGGTCGAGATTGAAGATGGCTGTGGTTTGAGTTAATGCCCCGGAAATAAGGGGGTAGGAAGTAGGGAAGGGGTCTGGACCCCCCTGATTTGGCATCTTACCTGGTGTGATCCCATCGCGGGTCTCTATAGTGTATATTTATATCATTGATTGTCAACACATTAATGACCGAAAGTTCCAATGCTCTAATTCACATGTACGGAGTCTGTCCCACACACACATGCAAGTTACAGTGCAGTGATGTTTTGTGTACAATGGAACCAGTTAATTTGATTTTTATTAACATTTATTTCCTGATTTTTTTTTCCTTTGTGTGTTGTTTTTTGTTCTTATATCTTCATTTTAACTCGTGAGCGCACACTCCAGGTATTAATTCGACAAATTCAAGGTGCTTTCGCACCACTTTGAAGTGTCCCAGTAAAAGTGTGTATGCATGCACGTGCACATGTGTGTGTTTGAGGTAGGCGATGGTATCGGTGCACATTGGATTTTCTGATGTTCTGCATTCCTCTCAGTGCCTCAACAACGGGCTGAGGTGAATACACATGGAAACTTGCATGTAAACAAAAAGCAAAAGCATCTTACTCATGCAAATTGTTTTTCCCTTCTTCATGTTGGTGGATTTATTTGTGAACAAAAGGAAATAAATAGCTTGCTGCTTTATCTGGAGCTGCTATCACAAGAAAGCATTCTAACCTGACTCTCCCTCTGCCTCTCAGTTTGTTTCTCGACCAGTACAGAGCCAGCCTGGTTGATGCTATAAGGAGATTACTGCAACCCAACGTAAGTGTGTGTGTGTGTGTCTGTGTGTCTGTGTGTGTCTCTGTGTTTACTGTATATCTGTGCTTATCCCTTTCCTCTAAAACGCCGCCCACTCTTCTCAATCATAATTAGGCCTCACCCCAAAACCCTATACACATTAATAGTCTGACAGGATTAATATCATGTAATGCTTTAATGCTTATTATGAGCAACTTGAATGCAGCGCTCTGATATCCGTCTGTCTCTCCTGACTTCCCTTAATCATAAATCCGAGGCAACTTCTCCCTTTTGGCCTCGCGATAAGACCCCACGCTGTGACAGCAAAAGAAAATGTGTGTGTGTGTGTGTGTGTGGGGGGGGGGGGGGGGGGGATAAAGGCTGGAAGAGATAGGGTTGAGGTTTCTATTCATCTGAGGGAAGAGGGGTGTGTTTCAAGTAAGAGGTCGGACTGGTGTAGGGAATATCTGTTTATGAAAAAGAGGTGAAAACAGCACTGGAGGGAAGAAGATAGGGAGAGAAGAAGGAGGAGGAGAGGACACAGGAAGGGATGAGGGAGGAGAGAGATGGATGGGAAAGATGAAGGTGAGGAAAGATGGAAGGAGAAAAACAGGGAGGAAAAATCTGGCTTAGAAAATACATTTCTCCTCATTAAGAATCCCAACATGGGTCTGGTTTGAAATATTATATATCTGACAAACATGCAGGTTTTGATGTGGTTTCACTACAACCCTTAGTCCATGTTTCTCACATTAATCCATAAACCACACTGTGAACGCTTTCTCCAGTAGAGACAGTCCCCATGAAAAACGCTGACTGCTCGTTCTTTAGATAATCCGGCACAACTGTGGCACGGTTTGCGGAAAGAGGTGTTGCTGCTGTATTTTTTTAAATCACATGCTGTCGGCACCTCAAATTTATTTACAGGCCTTTCAATTTTATTGGGGGTGGAAGCAGAAATCTTGGCGACAGATATCCTAAAAAACACATAAAACTGAAACTATCTGCCTGGTTAGATACCAAATTAAGCAAGTGAGAAAATACGTTTAGAAAATAGGCGAATTAACCCTTTAAAATCCAGTTTCAGTTTTCCAGTAGGATGTTGGCAGCAGTGACACACGCGTCAGACAGCTGACATTTCAGACAGTGACATGCGCAGTAACATCTGCGATCCGAATATGTGTCTCGGTTGCAGTTGAATGCCGAAGCTGCTGTTGTTGAATGACAGACATGACATCTGGCCATTGTTGTACATCTGTGTGTTAAGTCTCTCTTCATGTCTCTCTCTCTTTAATCCAGTAGAGATAATTCACGGGCTAATATGATTTGAGTGTCGGCCATCAGACTGTCGCTGCCACAACAAGCTTTGCTAAATATTTAATAATTTGCTAAGCTGATTAAGCAATTAACAAAGCAATTAATTCTCCCATCTAATGGCACTAATTTGTTGTTTCTGACAAAGGTGGTCCATCCGGTGGGCTGGATCCCCTTAATCAGCTGATTAGTGCTGGGAGGAGTTCTTTGTTTGCCTTTTCTGTGTTTTTACAAAGATGGGGGTTCGGGCAAAAATGCAACTGGATATGCAGATGAAAAATCATCTGTCGAGCATTGTGATCCCGCTCTTTGTGTTCATTTAGCCTGTGTTGTGTCAATGTGTGTTTCCTTTTGCATATCTGCTGTATGTGTGTGTGTTTGCATGAGCATCCCTCTTTGCTCTATTTAATTAAAACAATAATAACATGATGAACATGAAATACAACTGAAAGCTAAAGGATTTCAAAGAAACTTTGAACCTGTTGGTAATCCTATTAGTATTTGCAGGATGTCTGTGATGCATGTGCACACACAAACTGTCTCTCACACTCACATGTCACATAAATGAGTAGACTGTTCACATTTCTAGGGTGAGTTGAAATTGCAGAGCTTTATTTTTTTTGTTTTATCATCAAATATGTGCCTCGTAAAAATCAAAGGAAAGAGGGACATACTGGCAACTAACTGTGTGTATGTCTGCGACTTTGGGTGTATAGCTAAACAACAAATGTTATGAGAAATGAGGTGTGTAAATATGTGACGCCCCACTATCCAACTCCAAAAGTACTCATCCTCCTATTATTTTCTATCAAGGGCACAGCGTTGGTGTTTGCTCCACAGCGAGGTGAAACTCTGAGACTGTTTTGTCAACTGGCCCAGCAGGCCGGACTCTGCGCCTCCCAACATCAGCAGTATGATGCTCAGGTCTGGGATGTTCACTTAAAGGTAAGAAACCAAGCATAGAACGACACTCAGACAGTCGGTATGACTCAAAAGCACCGCATGTCTAAAAAAAACAAAACGCTTGAATCAGTCGTTGTTTGGTTAAGAGAGACGTAATCAAAACTGACGCGTTGAAACGTCTGCAGGCAAGGTGCTTATAGCGTCAGTCATAAATCTCACCATGGATAAGTGTCACTATATGACTGTAACTACAGTATGAATAATAGAGTACCAGTGTGAGTGATCATCACCTGTTTGTTTTTAGGACTTCCAGACAAACAACAGTTTCTGTGATGACTTGCTTTAACTATGTTTGGTGGAAATTAAAAGATAGATTCCAATTTTTTTCAAGTCCACATGAATACTATGCACAGCGTGGAACAACAGAGAATCCACAGTCCTCATTCTTTGCAAACATGTATTTGATGAGCATTGTATTAAAATGGACTTGGATGAACACCTGGCTAATATGCTTTCTCAAAAATGTTACTATATAATAAAGAAACCCGCAACGATCCAGGTCACATTATCTGCACTCAGCTTTAATAAAGACTAGCGTATTAGCCTGTCATTTGATGTTTAGAGACACTTTGCCAGA
>NC_139836.1:23589877-23619877 GCF_963691815.1 Echiichthys vipera
AATATTCTACAAAACTGAAATAACAGATACTTTCTGTTGATTTGTTCGGAGTATCTAGTTAATGTTTTACAAATTGTGTGTTTTTCAGATGCTGACAGAGGGAAAAGACGCATACGACGAGAACATCCACTATCCTCTCCTCATCACTTTGACCAAAGGACCTCAACCTGTCAGCCCCACTTAGTAAACCAAAACAAGTGAGCACTCAGCTCTACACAGTAACGTCCTCATGCTTTTGGATATTTGAGATGGAATGATGCTACGGAGTCAGGTCAACAATGTAAACCATAAGTGATCTAAGAGAGAAGGAAACGCAGTATTAGAATACAGTCATTTTGTGTGTTTAGTCATAACGAGCAGAACAAATTGTGGTCACATCAGAGACATTTTTCATATTTATACTAGCTACTGAGAGGATTTCTTATCAGATGACGCATGGCTTTGGATAATATTTGAGCGTGCACGTTTTGTAGTTTGAAGTGTTGAAGAGCGACCTAATTTGACAGTTGGGATACTTTCACTGTGGCTAAGGAGGAAGAAATTTAGAGGCCGATATATTCCAACTCATAGACTCTATATAAAGATGGACGACACATCTCCACTTCCCTCACTATACAAACGTGAAGCCAGATTATCCTGGATACGGGCGCTGCCATCTTGTAATTCTGTGCAGCATTAGTCAGATTCCCTCCCATACACCCGGCCGACCATACAGCATCAAATAACTGATTAAAACTTAAACATACAGCAGTATAAATATTGTTTGGCCCATGTCCTTTCTGATAACACAGAGGTGGCAAGGTTTACAACCTATACTGCAGCCGGCCACCAGGGAGCGATCAAGATGTTTTGGCTTCACTTTTGGGTAGCTGTTAAACCATCCGTCTTTATATACAGTCTATGTTCTGACATGGTTTGTTTTATCCATCTGCCAAACTACTACTGTCATTTCTCCAAAATAGTCACTCGGTTAGTCTGCCCTTTAATCAGTTGGCCTCATCCCTTTAGTTAATCAGCCATCCAGGAAAGCAAACCACATTGCCAAACAGTCATCTGGCCGGCCAGTCAAGTAACCAGCCTATTCAATTACCTAATATGGTAGTTAATAAGCCAGTAATCCACCAACAAGCCAGTCAATTGTTCAGCCAGTCAGTTACATGGACACTTCCTCCATCAGTCCTCACTGTAGGTGTCTGTTATTCAGTCAGTTAGCCCTCTTTAACCTGCCAGTATTAACCTATGCCACTGTGTTTCTGGCCTCAGCATGGAGGTCAGCTCTAATTCATTAACTATAACAAACTGTGGAGCAGCTCACAGTTTCCTTTGTGTTTCCTTTATTTATCATTGTTCCCTTTCCCCCCCGCTTTAATTTCTTCTAATACAGCTCATTCATCCTAGTCAGAGGTCAGTATGAGAAACGTCTTTTCTTCATTACTTACAGCAGTACATTAACATATTAAGGCACATTCAGAATAAGGAGTAATTGTTGCTGCCTAGGAGCTACAGCTTGCATACATCGCCATGGTTACAAGTAATCCACACTACATCACATTATAATTTAATTTTACAAAGCTCTGTTGGTTATCTGTGTGGACTGTAACACAGAAGTTTAAATCAACTCCCAACTAATTTGTTCATCAGTTTCAAACTGCCACTGATGAAAATCAACAATTGTGTCGCACACATATCAGGCCCACTGTCTGCTGTTCTGACTCCTCCAGCTTGCACTGATATCAAACGTTCGGAAACAGAAGTGGGGCCCTCCAGCTGAATCCTCACGTCACTTCACTCACAAATATTTTGCTCTTCAAAGCAACTTAGTAGGAAACAATCAGATCCTGTGGCAGCTGCTCTTAGTATGAACCCACCTTCAGGAAATGTGTGCGTGTGTTTGAAGCGACACAGAGAGAGAATACATGCACGTATGTTATAATGACTTTTACTACTCACATTAACTGACTACCGACCCCTATACTGTGGAACAGATTCTACAAAAATGTGTGAATTTTGCACCTTTTTTCTTTTTTGTAATGCAGACCTTTTAAATGGTCTCTTACCCCCAATGTCCCCTGGGTGCAAAACTACAATAAGGCAATTAAAAGTGCTTCACATAAAATATTAAAGAGCATACAAGTAATTAAAAGCAATCATTGATGTGCCAACAGATAGTTTTCCACCCCCCTAGTGTTCTCCAGTGGTATTGTTGGTTTCTGGTTTCCTCGGCGCTAACGTTACCAGCTCACACTGCATTTGTTTAGAAACGCAACGGAGATGATGATAGCATAATTAATGTCTGATGAGTTCCATATGAACATGTAGATCAAACCAGTCAGGCTGGCTCTCCAGTCACTTGTTCATATCGTTAGCAACATGGCTAAAGCTAGCGGACTGGATACTGTCCAAAGCAAGACACATCCGTTGGAATCCTAATTTGAACGAGAAACTCTTATCTCAGTGCTCTGATAAAGGCAGAATGAAACACTTAGTATGATAAAAGCAGAGTGAGAGCAGACAGTATTCATAAGAAAGCAGGTTTTGTTACTTACTGGTCTAGCTTAGTAGAAAGAACCATTTTATTCCTTAGTCCATGGGGCTCTTTTTTTAAACGGGTATCGTCAGAGTTTCAACAGTTACTCTGGTTGTTTCACCATCCATCATTTACAAGAAGGTTTCCTGACGATACCTTCTGTAAGCTGTTCTGTTGACTTGCCTCTCAGTGAAATGCGATAGTGGTTAGCAGCGATGCGGTTTATTGTAAAAGGTGAGAAAGACGGCAGGAGTGAAGCCGTGAAGTGCTGCTGCTGACGATGTAGAAGGCAAAACAGTTGTTGTCATCTTTGTTCAAACTTAGAAGCATCCAGGCACAACTCAAGCGCTTTCCCTCTTCCTCTGTACTCAGATCTGCATAGTAAAAGTGAAGTTAATAGAAAATGAATCCAAACGCCAGTGGTGTCATTTTTCTATAGCCATAACACTGTGCAATCAACATTTACTTCATTATGTGTTAAAACAGAAAAGTTATCTGTGGTGACTTTAAAGAAAAAAGAAAATAGAGTCCTACAGTCTCTTTGTAATGTAATGCCTTTATTCATATTTAATTGTTCATGGTATATGTTACCACAATGGTCATTTATGAGCTGCAGACCTGTTTTCAGTATGCATGTAAAACACTAGTAAGGATGCCCCCTGGGCGCCTCCCTAGGGAGGTGTTACAGGCACGTCCAGCTGGGAGGAGGCCTCGGGGAAGACCCAGGACCAAGTGGAGAGATTATATCACCACACTGGCCTGGGAACGCCTCGGGATCCCCCAGTTAGAGCTGGTTAATGTGGCCCGGGAAAGGGAAGTTTGGGGTCCCCTGCTAAAGCTGCTGCCCCCGCGACCGGACCCCTGATAAGCGGATGGAGATGAGATGAGATGTAAAACACAGAAAGTGTCTGCATAACAACTAGAAACAATACTGGAAATGTGGCTGCTGAAGAACACATTGCTTGAACGGGAACACGCCACAGCCTCATCCAGTGGACCTCCGGGGTCAGAATATGATCTCAAATTGTGCAACCGTGGTCCTTGAAAGTCGCACAATTCCCTCATAGCCTCAAGAGCAAAACTTTCATACATTGCAGACCGATTTCTTCACTTTCTGTTGGCATTTTCTTTCTGTCAGCACAATTAACAGTTTTCCTCAGGTCTTTTTCCATGCTATTTCCTGTTTCTTGTGGTATTAAAGAAACGCCAAGTGTCAGTGGGCCACTCAAGCCTGAAGTTGTACCTATCAACGGTAAAGTGTTTTCATATTTCACTGTGATCCATTGCTGTACACAACAGCCAAGAAGCTATGCAGTATTCCCCCATGGCTAATGTTTACATTCCTCATGTTGAAAAAAGCATCCACCTTCAGAAATGAGAGGTATTCCCTGTGTGTAACTACTTAGAAATGTAAATGAAGCCAGTTTTATCAGTGGTCTGAATGCTTTGAGGACTTAAATGGCATTGCAAAAACGTTCCCATTGCAAAGACTTAGAGTTGTGTTTAATTGCATTTTTATCTGTGATGCAGTTTGCTGTGTACCTTTTTGATATCTGCAGGCTAACACATAACTATCCAACTGTGGACAGTGTCTTCATCACTGGCTAGTGTGACATCCGCAATATTAACTGTGATGCTGCGTTGCTGCTTCTTGCAACATCACGAAACTTGCAAAACCTTGTTGTTGTTGTTGATATTAACGCTGCTTGCTGGGACACTTCTCACTGTGACATCGACAGGCAGTCGAGAAACCACTGATAGTCAGTCAGTGCGTTTACATGCACATCAGTAAGCCGAAAATGGCCTTTTCCCGGTTAAGGAAAAAATGGTATTATTGAAGTTCCACGTATACATGAAAGGGGGTTAAATGGGAAAATTACGGGAGTGACTTTTTTTCCGGTTCACTGGTGTCAAAACCAAAAGCAGGGGGGAAATGGCCGACTTTTGGACAGAACGACAGAAATGGGTCTTTTTGGTAGTGGTGTTACTTGCCATGGCGAAATCCTCCCTCGGTTTAACGGTAACACTCTATTGTTGCTGTTTTTTTATGTTGTTTTCAGCGCCGTTGCGTCCTGGTTTATTCTATTTCCGGGTCAAAAACCACTGCCGTGGAGTCGGGTTGGAGGAGTTATAACCCACGGAAACCCAATACATTTTGGTTAAGCTGTTTGCTTGCATGAATAATCAGGGTACTGAAGAAGTTATCTAGGTCTGTTAGCCGGGGTACGGTGTTTAAATGGTGTTTGAGAAACCGGAGTATTGCCTTAACCCAGATATGATCAGGCTTTCAAACTGCATGTAAACGCACTGTGTTGTTCAGAGAGGGTCATGTGCTGCAACTGAGAATCGTACATCAAACAGGAATGCTCTATTCCAAAAGATTTTTGTCATTTGTCTCAGCTAGACTATTATTTTAATTATCAAACAGTATTCCTAGAATTGTTGGTAATTTGCAGGCCTTGTCCACACTAATTCACATCAATTTCAAAGTGGATCTACTTGGATCCTTCTATCAACACCGACCCTTATTTTTCCCACTCAAATAGAAAATTCTCCATTTTGAATAAAGTTGATGCTGCTTTCACAGTGATCATGTAGTTTAATTTATTTTAGGGTTAAACACAAAAACCAACTAAACTGACTTTTAATTCATCCACTTTGGTGTGGACATGGCCTTATACAGTATACCAAATGATGTCTGCTTCAATGTAATCAATTGGTAATGAATGTTGTACTTTGCAGTGTTCAGGTGGGTGATTTTTTTTTTGTGAATGAGAAAATAAAATACATTTTCCTAAAAGAAACTTGGTACTCAAACTTTTTTCTTTTTTTAAATCGTCTGTTTGAAAATGTACAGTTAAAAACACCAGCTATAGCTACAATATAATGTCATTAAAATGTTTAATTATTATTTAATTATTATTATTTAATTAGTTCAACCTTTCATGATCACAAAAACAGAAGACACAGTTTATTTTCTATCACCTTGCTGTTGTCTGTAGATGATTCATATAATACATTTGTATTATGTAGAGCTGGTTGACAAAGATTTTTGTGTAAAACTTGTGTGTTCCATTATTGATAATCAAGTATTAAATGTTCACAGCTGTAATAAAGTTTCATTCAGGCCCAGATCGGCTGTGGCCTGTGTTTCAAACAATGGCCCCCGGCAGGCTAAGCTGGTACCAGACAAGGTAACACACTCACACACACAGATACACACACATGTGCTCACACACATATCAAGCCCAGTCAACAGTCTACCCCTCAACAGGAAGAAAAGAGAGAGGGAAGGCAATGCACAGCAGCTAATCCTGCAGGCTCACTCTTCTGTTTATCAGTCAGTAGGAGGGAGGGAGAGTTAGTAGAAAGGGAGGGACCAGCGAGGCCTCCTGATCTGTCTTTTGATATTTTAAAGAGGTCTGTTCTCTCCTCCCCAACACTCTGCTGGAGAGATAGGGAGAACAGATAGAAAAAGCTGCACAGGGAAAGAGAGAAAGACTGAAAAAGACAAGAGGGCAGAGGAGGAGAGAAAAGAAATGGGACAAGACACTGAATGGCTGGAAGGAAAGGCGAAGTGAGACCTCTGTAAACGAGGCAAAACTAGATCGAAACGGCGGGGAAAAAAGCTTCAGCCGTGAAAGAAAAGAGAAGCTGACTGAGAGACGGAGATTGACTGGCCGAGTGAGTGATTGAACAGAGAAAAAGAGAGAGACAGAGTGCACAGAGTGCTCCCGGCTCGACACAAGGGCCCCATTAACTTGACCACTTGCCCTTTGCACACAAAAGCAGGGCCGGCCCACTGCCCCTCCCACCCAATTATCCACGATTAGGCTCAGTGCACTGTGTCAAGATGGAGAGGGGAGGAAGGAAACGGGGAGTAAGGGAAAGAGAGTTAAGACTGGAAGGACGCGAGGGTTGGATAATAAAGAAGGACATAATTAACATGGAAGGAATTTGGACATTTGATTTAGCACCCTTGATGTAAATGAGTGTTCTCTAAGTTATTACGGTGGCAGGCAGAGCTCAGCGCACTGTGTTTTCCTGGAAAACTAACCTGTATTTGCTTCTGTTTTCCTATTTGAAGTGTGGTTCTACATATTCTGTATGTGCTGTCAAATTGTTCTCTCGATTTGCTTGTGTGTGTTTTCCTAAATGAAACATATGTTGTGAAGAGCAGCATTAGAATTCACTTTAAGTCATGTATCTGGCCTTGAGTTATAAATCCAATAATCATCCTCCTCTGTTTTGGTTTCTACCAGCTCCTGAGGGAAATATCTGGGGATTTAGCAGTTAAATGGTTATTCACGAGTTAGTCAATAACTTAGTCTCCTGTATGGTGCTGGGTAGGGAGCGTCCAATGGGTTTATCAGAGGTGTTGCTGAAACAGCTGTTAATCAAAATACTACAGTATAGAAGCTTTAAGTTTAAATACATTAAACTTTATAATCCACAAACTACAAGTGAATATGTGTGCGTGCGCGCGTGTGCATGTGTGCGTGTGTGTGTGCGTAAGTTACAAGAGGAGAATTATTTTTGACTTTTATTCATCTTTTGAAAAGCACTAGGGCTGCTGACGTTGTGACCCACCGTCTGCCAAAAACACACGCACATTGCCATTATATATATATATATATATATATATAGTCAAACCCGATTGAAATCCTTCTGATGCGAAATTCCTACATGACTTTTTACGTTGTCACTTAATAAAGTCAGATAAGATGCCCCAAAGCACTTAATCAGAGTAGGTTTTGACTTATGCACAGCAGCTCTGCCTGTGTCTAATCTGCTAGAAATATATCAGAAGATAAAGAAGTAGTGCCCCCCCCCCCCAAACTTCATACAAATTGAATTCATTCTTTAACTAGTTCTGCCTTTTAATAGCCTAAGATCTTCAAGATGGACCCACATCGTGTTCTGAGAACATTATTGGCATGTGTGGGTGACATTAACCGCTCAAGAATGGTAAACCCGGTGCCCCTCCCTCTGCCACAGATGAAAGTCAGAAGCAAAGGCGCGTGGTAGAGTCTGTGAGGTTTGGTACATGACAGTTGTTCGGAGGTGACCCTGTCCCTCTTATTCTTTTTCATCTGTACTCCCACAAACGATGTCATCTAATATTACAACAACGCTCAGAAAGAATATATTTATTCCAACGTGAGAGTAATGATCAGGTTAAGCACTTACATGGTTATTAGGTGCTAATATTTCCAGATTATCAAACATCCTGAACACAAACAGATCAGCGGAGCCCACCTCATTCAGTGCACACTCTACAGTCTGCACGCACGCATGCACACACGCACACACGCACACACACACACACACAAACAGACAGTAAGGTCTACACACATTGTAGGCTGATACTGGCATACAAACACACATAGACAAATACACACATCGTCCTGACCACACTCACCGTGGGCTCAGCTGCAGTCCGGCCATGTTGTGTCATGTTGTGCTTTGTTGATACTCTGCCACCAGCTAACTGGCATCCCAAGGGCCTTGGACTGGTTGCCATGCACTGAAACGTGGCATACCACCGCCAACAGCATACACACACACACACACACACACACACACACACACACACACACACACACACACACTTGCATACTGTATATCAATACGTTCTCTGGCCTCACTTTGGCTGACATGTTTTTCGTGCCACAATTCCCGCAGCTCTCCAAAACACCTTAACACGTCTTAATTTTTATTTTTGAAGTCCAAGGTTAAGGAGAAATTGAATTTGATCCGGGCCAAATGGATTGCCAGTTTTTGTTCAGCCTTTGTATTTGTTTTCATTTATTTTCACTGGCAATTCTTATTCCATTGTTGTTGTTTTGTGTGTAAACGGATGCAGACTATGTTTTATAGGTGGCAGCCTTCTGTGGCCATGACCTGCAGTTTAACCAAGGAGAACATGTTTTATAAATGTATTATTTTCTGAAGGAAAGACAGTGAATACTTTCATTTTGATGGAATTAAAAAGGTCTTAACATCTGCAAAAAAACAATGCAGATGGTGTATTCAGGCATGTACATACATTTTTTACATTTCCATTTTTTTCTCACACTCAATGAGATGCAGATTGTGTGTGTCAGGTGTTCAACTACACCATTTGACCTGCACACTTACAGCCACAGATTAAAACGAGACATATGTTTTAGTGTATATACTGTTCGTGTGAGCGTAGAGTGTGTGCGTCTAACATCCCAACATGTTTTCATGTCCCCTCTCTATTTTGTAACCCCCCCTCCCTTTCACCCCTTCCTCCATCGCCCAGAATCTCTCAAAACCTTTCAAGCCTTTTCCTCTCTCTTCTCCTCCTCAAGGCAATTTGAGGGGGCTTTTTAAATGATCCACTCATTATCAGTAGTGGAGTCACTTTGGTTTTCCAGCTCCTTCGGTTTGCCTTCCTACCCCCCCCCCCCTCCCCTTTATATCCTTCTGTTTTTTAAGGGTCTTTTTCTGCTCCCCCCCCCCTTCAGATTGGCTTTTTGGTCCGTTTGTTTGTGCTTATGAAGTGGAATGCAGCAAAGTCCCTGAGAGCATTTTTTTCTCCTTTATTATAAAAAATATATACGGTATATTTAGAAAGCCATCAAGTATGAGTTGACATGGCAAAGTGGGAGCTACCCCCACCTCCCACACACACACACACACACCACATTCACAACACACACCTGATGCCGGCCTTGAGGACAATAATGTTTTCCATTACAGGAGTGGGATTGAGAAATATGTGGAGGTGAAATTCTGTGGTATTAACATAGTCACCTGGAGCTGGGTGGAATAGGATACTGGCTACACAGAGTGGGAAACGTGTGGGTTTTAGAGTATTTATTATTGTGTATCTTTTAAAAGAGGAAAAAAAAAACACTTTCACTTGTAGACATGTTTAACAGACGTAAACACACAAACTCAATCGCACATTGACTCCAGTCTGTTCTTTTGGGGCTTTGCTAGCTCGAAAGGCTGCATGTTGTTATCCCCATTTACCTGTTCAGCTCCTCCATGTCTGTATGTAATACTCACTAAAACTCCCCATCTGGATATGTAGGAGGCTACGTCCACTGACTGTCTTATTAGCTGACTGACTGGGGCGAGCTGAACTCAGTCTGGAGGCTGGCAATATACATGGCACAGTGATGTACATGAGCTTATAGCAACGGGCTGCTAATTAAGGGGGCTGCGCTACTGACGAAAGCACTCAACTTACCGCTGATTAGACGCGGAAAGAGAAAAATAGGAAACCGACTGCAAGACATATAGAACGGCACAAGTGGTTTGTGTTGATTGAGTGTCCTTCCTATAAATGTTGACAGTCTCTTGTGGCACTGTTTACCCTACTTTTAATGGCAGAGGGCCGACATTAGCCACTGTAAGCGCTGCACTGAATTAACACCTGCCACTCTCCATTCAAGCAGCTCCTTTCTTTGCTATTGTCTGCCTGTGACTTTGTCAGTCAGTTAATCAGTCAGGCTATCAATCAGTCTGTGAAACAACCAGTTTGTCAGAAAGCCACCAAACCTTTACATTTAATGAGCAAGACAGACAATTAGTTAAATCAGCAACCACACAAGCGGCCATTGTATTGTTCAATGTTTTCTTTACATGAATATTTGATAAAACATACTAGGCTCTTTTCAAAATAATATTTTCATTGTAAAAAATTCAAATTAATTTTTTCAAGAATATTTACAGACGAAAATAAAAATGGATTCCCTGCATAATCTGCCTCCTTGACACATGTAGTGATCAGTACAATATTAAATGTCCTAAAAGTTGGATGAATGTTGCTATGGAAGCCCAGTATTCATGTTAAATAATGTTTTCATCACAAGGCACTGCAGTGGGTATCAGGCTGTCTGACAGGCAACCTCGCCCTGACCTAACTTACCTTTAAGCCGCCTTTAACTCCTTCTCTCACCCAAGCAGAGCAGCAGCTTAACCCGGCCGTACACTCACAGGCCATTTCATTAGTTAAACTTGTACAATACAACGGCTCTTTTACAAATTCTACTTTAACAAAGTGTATAATTTGCCTATTTTTATTGACACTGCGAGAAAGTTGAAACTTCTACTAATTACTCTACTAACCCTAAAACTAACTAACTAAAAAAGTCATAATATCGTATGACGAAAATAGTAATTTCGGTCAAGGTGAAAAAGTCCTAATAGAGTATGTTGAAGAAAAAAGTCATTTCTGAAAAATCTAATAAAACAGTCAGAGTATAATCTATAGAAAAAAAGTAACAGTATATCATGTCAGAAAAAAAGTTATAATATGTTAAAAAAAAGAGTGATTGGAAATGACGGGAAAAAAAGTCATTTCCGAAAAGTTGAGAAAAAGTTTGTCATAAAAAAACATAATTTTAATAGGAAAAAATTATCAGATCTTCCTAAAGATGTGTCAGCTGGTGATGGAGCTGTCAGGTCACAGCGGTCATACCGATACCTCTCATCTGTGCAGAGTCTGGTAGGTCCAGGGACACCTCATCAGGGTCAAGCCTCAAGTCACTCTGATGACCTGTAAAACATGGCAGATTCAGTGTTAGACTGTACCGTCGTGCTTCATGTTGATAAGAGTAAGACAGGGAAAGTTCTAGTTTACAGCATCCTCTTTAATATGTCGATCCTTGCTAACAGAAGTTCACAAATGTTGTTGTCTCTCCACTTAGACACTTTCATTGCCATCTTTGTGTAAATAACCCTTCTCGTCAACTGTCGAGGTTTATTGTCTCCTGCATGATAAAAACGTCATCAACATGTCCATTCTTTCTCTGTGAATACACCGGAGAATGATCGGCTGTTTGCACACATGGGCTCGCTCCGAGTCTTTGTACTAGGGAGCTGCGAGGGTACACTCTGTTTGATGCCCAGTCCAACTAAACCAGACATTTACAGACAGCCCTGCCGGGTAAATGTCTAGATCATTTCAGGTTTGTAGTACATGTGTGAAATGGGCTTTTGACATCAGCCTGTCTGATAGTCACGCTGTAAGTCTTGCCAAATCTTAATTTATGATTTACTATATTACTTTCCTTTGTGCCCATGTGTCAGTCTGCCTCCTCACTTTGTTCAGTTTCCATCTCTCCATCTATTTTCTCTCCTACCCTCTCCTGCCCCCCTTCTCCCTCGTCTCTTTGGCCTATGTGCCTGTGGTCGCCAGGGCAACAGCTCTAACCTGCCGACCCATGTTCCCGTGGGCCAGGGGGCCATTAGGGGCCAGTCAACAAGCCTCTCTTCCTGCCACAAGTGGTGCTGGCGGGATGGAGAGGGCCCTCGTCTCTGCTTTTAAGGTCAACGAGGCCGCAGCCCGGCACTCTGCCAGTGACTCTCAGGCCCCTCAGACCACCTCGGCAAAATACTGCTTTTTGAAACGAAGGTCCAATCCAACCACATAAAGATATAACCATTGTTACAAGTCCCAGGCATTGTTACAAGTCCCAGGCAAGTGACCTTGCACAGCAGCCGAATTTGCTTTCACATGTTACATGAAAATCCAGGCTCCAAGTAATGCATTTGTGTTTCCGATCGAAAGCGAGCCTGCCAATCAGCACCCTGTGAGGAGCTACTGGCAGTTGGGGGTGGCAACGACATGAGAGGCGACTGCTTGTTCAAAACAACAATTGCAGCTTCTGAAGAGGTTAGCTTAGATACTGCAATAGCATCAGTTTTATCGGAACTGGAGAGTATTTCTTTATTGAAATAAGAGAACTGCCTCTCCTCTCCTGATGTTGGTAAGAGTGATTGACAGATGATTCATTCAATCACTGGGCAGGTAGGTTTTAAAAGTGCCTGGCCTGTCCCAATACGTTTCTAATGATGCCTTCTCAGAAGGTTCTGTGAAAAAATAACACCTGGCATGTGTCTGCGTGGGTTTTCTCCAGGTTCTCCGGTTTCCTCCCACAATCCAAAGACATGCACGTGTTAGGTTAATTGATGACTCTGTCTGTCTCTGTTCGTCTCTATGTGCCCTGTGATAGACTGGCGTCCTGTCCAGGGTGTACCCCGCCTCACGCCAGATGTCAGCTGGGATCGGCTCCAGCACCCCCTGCGACCCCGACCCCGGGATAAGCGGTTGAAGATGAATTAATGAATGTCAGGTTAGGGTATGAGTGTATATCCTGGATTTTACAGTGAATTACTGCTACACTTTTACCCCATCCAGTAAAGAAATCAGTTATTTCAAAATTGTATTTTTTTTCACCACTAAGTGCCAGACAAGGATAGTTTTGAAAGGCTCAAGTTTTATATGATCACTTACTTTACTGGTGGAAAACTCTGGCGGTGATTGCTTTGCTAATAGTGGATACTAAACCCTCACTGTAACCTCACAATAGACCAGTGCTGCCCAAGCTTTTTCTTTTATCCCCTAGTAATATCCACTTGTGAAACTTCTCAGGTTTAATATGTTTGAGTTGTAAGCTGCACAAAAAAGTGAATTTCCCTTCTCAAACTGTTTAATTTGTTTAATTTCTAAAGACTTGAACGGACAAAACGATCCTCTATTTCAAGAGAGAATAGAAGAATGCTTTCAGAAAAAGGAAAAAAAAAAAGTTCTGTATTTTTTCAACTGACTTTAACCCATTATTCATATCATGACACTTAAGATTGATCTTGCAACACCTTTTAGTGTTGGGAACTACAGTAATAGACTGTAGATATACCACATTTTAAACAAGTGGTTTCTTTTATTCACTGTAGTTTTTATAAGGTTCTTCCATTGGTGTGGTGTGTATGAAGGGTTTAAAAAAACAACAAAAAAACATTTAAACCTGAACAAAAGTCATCTGAATACAGCATTTTGGTTTAAAAGTATTGAATTGAGTCAACATTTTCTCACAGTCTTCTTCGATTTCAGCTTACCGGGTGGCATGCACCTGTTCCCAACTATTTTCTGGCTGTTCTGTTTGGGGGAGGTAAATACTCCAGTAGCCACTTGTCTGCCTCCTTAGGGGGAAATGTACATAGATTATGTCCACACTAATCCTTCTGTGACAAAAAGGCATTTTGCTTCAATACGCCGGTTGGGTAAGGGTTTCGACAGATACACTCATCCTTACAAACACACACTTGCACGTATACACACACACATTTCCCGTCCATATGTGCACAAGGACGTCGGCGCAATTAACCTTTGGCTGATTCAGTCCGAGTACTCTGTTTGATTGAATAGAGCTGGAGTGTTCCCTAAGCCATAACAACCACGAGTGAGTGAGTGAGTGAGTGAGTGAGTGAGTGAGTGTGTGTGTGTGTGTGTGTGTGTGAGAGTGAATAACAGTGAATGTGTGTGTATTAGATCCTGACTGTTGAGCTTTAAGCATGTAGAGAAGGAGAGATGGGCTATTTCATAGTTTCTGTATAAATGTCCATGTGTGTATGCCTGTAAATCTGTGTGTGTCAGTGTGTTTGCCCCTGACTCGCCATAAGTGCAGCCACTTCTCTAGCCAATGAGTTTAGACTGAGCTTCAGTGTTATAGCCTGGCTTTATCCTGCAGAAGGAGAATCCTCTGCTCCAGCTTGAGTCTAGCCTGTGGCCCTGGCAGACTGTCATCTGTCAAGAGAGTCTGCTAGCCTTTAGCTCTCTTTTTGTTATTGGCTCCAATGGATTGAGCTAAGTATGTGCTGAAATTATTGGAACCCCCCAAAATATTGGCATGATTCAGAAAAGCCGGCTTATTGTTGCCCTGCAGGCGTATATGCATACACTTTATTCTTTTAAGTTTCTTTGTTCTATTTACTTGTATGTGTGTATGTATGTATTGTATATCCCATCTGTGATTACCTGCCCACTTCTTCACTGAGCGCTAAACCCGGTCTCACCTGGATCTCAGCCATGCAGGACTAGTGAGCCATTTGTCTGTAGTGCAGTTTGTGCCCTTTGGTGCCAGCTGATTCAAACAAGTGCCCAGCTGTAGAGGCAAAAGCTAAGCACTTTATTTGTCGCTGGCCTGATTCCCCTGAGGCTCTGCTGTGCCAACAACCCTTGAAAGGAAACAAGTGCCAACTCTTGCCCACTTGAGTTTGACTGGGTTATCAATTTGGTGCAAGTATGAGATATTCATGCAATGATAAAATACATTACCACCTCTCATGCATGTTATGGCAATGTATGGTCTGAACCAATGGTACAGATTTCCTTTCAACACTGGGGGGAGTATTAAGCAGCTCCAGCCCAAGACAATTTGGGGTTCAAACAATGTCCTGCATTCGTGCATTTTTATGCACCAACTTATGGTAGAAATGTTTTTATGTATGTAAAAAGAAAACTAATAATATGACTCCAAGAAACCTATTCTTTTATGACTTCCTTCTCAAAATCTTAGATTCTTTTTACTCTGTTGTAGTTTACCGACTAATTTGCAACCTTTCGTTATTATTATGCTGATTATTCATCTATCAAAGCGGAGCCTCAACATCACTTCTTCTTTCTGTTTCATGGCAGATAAAAACGCTGCTTTTGAGGTTACATGCTGCCCCCTGCTTTACCAGAGGCATTAGAATATGAGTCACGTTCTAGCAGTTCTTCAAAATAAAAGTCCTCTGCTTCTTTTCATGTCACCGTAAGAGCTACGGCTGTAACAACTATTTTCATTTCAACTTAAAATATTTTAAATAGTGAAAACTGGCTGTCACAATTTCCAAATGCACAAGGTTATTATTTTGGTAACATAATATAGTATGTTGAGAAAATTACTGACAAAATAATTGTACGGGCCTAAGAAACTGATTCCAACTGGTGATTGCGCTGGATAAGTTGTTGCAAACCTTCACTAATTGTTGGTATTTGACCTGCTGTTGTTTATGACGATAAAATAAGTGAAATTGTTTTACTGTTTAACTCAATCATGTCTTATCAAATACTCATTGCCATTGTTGGGTTACTACAGTATATCTTTAATTACTTATGTGTTGGCTTTGTTTAAAGATAAATTGGCATATTTGCCTTTGTAAAGATGTATATACAGTACAGATACAGTAGATAGATCTTTATTGTCATTTTTTAAGACAACAGGAAATTTGTTCAAATTTTATGCATGTGTCCCTACAGTGCACTCATGCTATAACATGGCTGTGCTAGCTTAGAGTCATGCGGCGTGCTGTTGTGTGCTACTAACTCACACAGCTCTATTAATTAGCTGTTTGATGCTGTTAATTGGGCTCCCACTGCTGCACTAATTGATAACGCCATTGCCATTGACAACACGAAACACAAACACAGAGAAGTCTCTCGCCGACAACCTATTCAAGCACCAGAGAGTGAGAGTGGGTCGGGTTAAAAGCGGGAGGAAGTGATGGATGAGAGTCAGCTGCAAAAGGCCAGGGGAGGAGGGAAAAGAGAGACAAAGGGAGATGAGTTGGAGGGTAAAGAAGGGGCAAGATGTCAGATTTTCCCCATGTTTTACGATTCAATTTCTAAAAGTTATTCTACATATTGATTACTGTTTTGATATTCACGAGTTGTGGCTTACTCTCACAAACAACAGTCTATGTTTAGGTTTCCATTGGATGAAAATGTAAATGCAATCTCATGTGTCAACACCTGGTAATAGCAATATCATATTTCTATTGCTCTTTGATCTGCATAGCTCCACATCCCTCTCCTCTCTAATGGCACTGTTCAGCTATTCATTGAAATGTCTGTTATCATATATAGCGTGTGTTTTTACCTGTCACTGTCTCAGACTGTGAGATGCCAACGCTGAGCACTGCAAGCCAAAACAATATTATATGAGCAGTCACATTATAAAATTTCATTTTGAGAGAGGGAATGTTTATATCGGAATTGCACCAATTAGTTTTTTTCACATGGGTGCCACTGAAAAGTTCTATAATTGCTTGATTTTTAAACCAGGGGGCCAAAGAGTCACCAACAGAATGTCTTTAATTTACACTTTCTCAAATGGATCTGATTGACTCTTAATTTAAATAAGCTGCTTATTTAATTGAACACGGGATCATGGGATTGTTAATGCCATCATAGGATTGTTACTGCCATGTTTCATCACCTTGGTTGGTCTCTTTTCCAGCCTTGTAAGCACAGATAAGAATAAGAATAAGAACCATGATAAGAATAGAAGAAATAATTGTCAGTTCTACTTCATTTCTACCCATTTTTAGCCTGAAGACCAGACAAATCTGCCAAACACATGTTTCATTTGTTCTGGCAGAATAGTTTGGCTCCTCCCATTCAGACAGATTCCTTGCCGACCTGGCCGTGGGCGGATCATTCACAACCATTTATTTCATGTGAGGCGGGTTTAAGACGATGACAGCATAAAATGTTTTCAGAAATAGATTATAGTCTACCATTTATCTGTAGTTAGAGAACATTTGTGAACAAGATGCCGTTGATTTCCACAGAGCGAGCACTGCCCTTTTGTTGCTGTGATTGGTTGTAGGACTATACCATCCATCTAAAAGCATTTTGCTCTGCACCGTTGATAGCACCCCTTGGAGATGACAAGATCAAAATGAAAATGTAAATACCTAATGCCTAACCTGTACTGTGTGTTTCATCATATGCACATGTATGCATGCAATTAAGCTAAACTAAGATGGCAGCCATGATGAACCTTACCTGCTGTCACTACCCGGTCCTTACCAGAAACCCAGTTTGATTTAAAACAATCCCCTGACCAATGGGCTAACCATTCAAGGACAATGGCAACCTCAATCATCTATGTACATGTGTAGAAAGGATCGGATAAAAAGTGTTAACACTGTCATTGTCAGCATGTCCATGCCACAATAACTTTAGCATTTAGCTCAAAGCACAGCTAAGATCACAGTGTCGCGTGCGTGGCCATAGACTTGTAATCTTGGGGCTCTATTGTACTTTTCTTTTCTCTCCTATAAAGGGGGCTTACTAGAGGTGTGTGTGTGTGAGCGTACATGTGCACGTATTCATGTGCATTCATCTCCTGGTGAGTATAGCACTGCCTTTAAAAGTGACGGCAGAGGCAAATTACAGACCAGACCATTACCACACACACAGAGAGCCCTTTGGGCATCTGGACACACACCTGTTACCCACCTTATGGTAGTCAATGCAACACACACACACACACACACACACACACACACACACACACACACACACACACACACACACACACACACACACACACACACACACACACACACACACACACACACACACACACACACACACACACACACACACACACACACACACACGCACGCACGCACGCACGCACACACACACACACACTCACACCCAAAGAAAAGAAGAGAGAAAAGTACTCTCACTCTTAAGCTGGTATATGGCCTTCCTACTCTCTTACTATTATATGTCTTTCCATTAGAGGCAATTACTGCTCACACTGCAGTGCTAGCTCCTGCATTCTCGTAAGGTTTTATCAAAGAGCTGGCTTGTTCATGTCAAGTATGCATTGTATATACCGGAAAACAAGTTGCATGATACTTCAGTCAATGATGGCATGTAGCTGGGAAATCTTCTTTCTTTTTTCACATGTATACAATTGACATTTATTTTTAGTTTACATTATTTACCATACCTAATTTGAATGGAACAGACACGTTTTTTCCAAACATATTATCCAATGACTTTTTAAAATTCAACCGATGTGTTGCTCATTTATAAGTCGATTTAATTACCAAATGCACCTGTTTAGCAAAATAAAAATCATAAGACTGGAATTATAGTTCACTACTATACTTCCTCCAGGAACAGAAAACATAGAAAATTGTCTAAGATTTTAACATCAATATCTTTATTAATCATTTTCAAATTATATTATGTCCCAAAACAAAGATATAATCAAATGTGAACCACTACAATAAAGCATCATACTAAGTTGTAATCAATAAGGAGAAAAGAAAAGAAAAAAGAAAAGAAAAAGAGTTGACATCGAACAGAAGAAGTATCAAAAGAGCTTCAAATAGGCTTCCTTTAAACCTCCCACTCCACATTCATCACATTCCTTAGATCTAAATTCTCAAAAAATTGTATACAAGGACCCCAAATGTTTTCAAAAGAGTGATTGTTTACCTTTTCCTCTCAGTTTAAATCCACCTTTCTATGGACGGCATTCAGAAATACACTGCAGTTAAACTCCCATTGCTCCTGAGAGACTCATAAACCTGCTGTGACCTGACAAAATGGCGTCCGATAACATGAAAGACAACTTCCTGTATTTGGCCCTAGTGCCCAATAGTGGCCTGCTCTCAGACATCAAACAAAGCTCAATAGGAAATGTCCCTGTGGAGACTATAACAACCTTGGTGGCTTTGATTTTGCGGAGACCCCAATGTACAAACACTGCACGCAAGGCTGTGTCCCAAGGTACCCACACCTACCAAACCGGATGGAGCCTTTTATTATGTTCAGTGTCGGACTTCAGACACTGCCTGACCTTCCTGCATGCACGCAAAATATGTTTCCTATGTCACCACACAGGCCACTCTGTTTGTGTATTGTATTATTAGCGCCCCTCTTTAGCTTCTTGTGAACCATATGTTGGTTTCACAAAGGAATTTGAGTTGAGCAGCTTTTCTCCAAATATCTGACTGCCTCAAAATACCTTTTTGCTTACACGGCTGTAAATGAGAATTTCTTTGCAATGATTACATGATGATGATTGTCTTTCATGTACACATCTAAGCAATCTACCTTCATTTACAGTACTAAATAATCAGATTTTTTACCTTTTGCTGCATATTCTCGTGACAATTCACATCAAATCGGATTAAATCTATTTTTAAATAAACATAAAAGAAAACGTATCGGCACTACAAAGGTTCAAAACTGACTGTTTTGCAGTCTATACTGTGTTTTCCTTCTAAAAAACAGAAGCAGAACGGAGTCTTCCACGGGGAACACATTTGCATATCTGCCATGCCTTCCGACAGGCAGAGAAGTGCTATCCTGACAGGCCTAATGAACTAGCCGTTTAAGTGGTCAAATTATACACTCATCCCTTTTTATCCTCTGATATCCCGTCTTTGTACAGGTGATGGAAAGGCAACTTTCCCCATTCACAACCCTTTAGAAAAACCAACCTCGCCTAATCCTCGCTCCCCTCTCTCCCTTCCTCTCCCTCTTTTTTCTCTCTCCATCTCTCTACCCTCTATTTCATCACGACATTGGTGGAAAGTGCAAGCATTCACAGAATAGGGGAGGGAGAGAGAGAGAGGGAGAGAGAGAGAGGGAGAGGGAGAGAGGGGGAGAGGGAGAGAGGGAGGGAGAGAGAGAGAGAGAGAGAGAGAAAGAGAGAGAGAGAGAGAGATGGGAGAAAAGGCAGTGCTCTAAGGCCCTTTGTGAAAAGAAATCATGTCGAAAAATAGAGCTGGGGCAAGAGAGAGAGAGAGAGAGAGAGCGAGGGAGTGGGAGAGTGAGAGAGAAAGAGAGAGAGGCTGTCACAGACCTCAATGGCAGCATTATGTAAATGGCTGACATCCCCTGATGTAAAGCTGAATAGAGACACATTAATGTCTTGTGTATATTTAAAAAGCCTGGGCCCAACTCCTCAGGATTGCGAGCGGCAGATCCCGTAATCATGTTGACGAAGTAATGGCAGAGAATTAGTTGTCCATTAAAAGTGTATTATGCACCACGCTGGCACATGAAATTACTCTCAAATAGTGGAATGGCTGAGGGGGAGTGACGAAGGAGAGCAAGAGAGAGATGGAGGGTAGTGGGAGGAGGACGTTGATGGATAGTTTATGTATGTGTGCGTACGTGCTCGGAGGCGTGCACAGGTGTGCATGTGTGCCTGTGCGTATGAATTCCCCTGCTCTGACTAGGGGAGGCAGGTGATTGACATCTTTAGACTTTGAGAAATCAAAGCACTGTGAGTGTGTGTGGATGGGTGCACAGCAGGACCTGAAAGATTCTAATGAGGTTATAGAGGGCCGGGTGCCACACACACACACACACACACGCTAAAACACACATTTACATATACACTTGCACACCCTCTGCTCCACACACAAGTATAGATATGTGACAAGTTAAAAGTATGAGAGAAGAGCCTCGGAATGGGATAATAAGATGGAGGAGGAGGTGAAAATGTCTTCCAAATTAGTGAATAGGCTCATTCTTTACCCCCTTGGCTTTTGTTGACATGAACCACAATTGACATTAATGTAGCAGTTGATATGAAGAAGAAGACTTTCTGTGATACAAAAAGTGGCTACACGGAAGAATCTCGCTGTACATGGACAGGAAGTGTGAGTTATCTTGTCTCAGTTGTCTTTGAGCGGCAGTCTTCAGAGCCTGCTGTCAAATGTGTCAGATTGTCCCTTTTGTCAGGGCTCATGTGTGGTAATTGTAGACCGCTGTGCGAAAGTCTTGAAGTTGGTGATTCTCGAAAAACTGCTTCCAAACCAAATTCCCCTATGTTTGATGCACATGTCAAATAACACAAATATCACTTTTCTCCTAGCCCCTTCGCTGCAGCCATATTCAAAGAGTACATGTCACAGGCACAGAGGTTTGAGTTTTTTTAGGTGCCAGGCAAATACAGTGAAGTTAAAATAAACATCTAAGTGATGGTTTGCTGTCCCGCCTCCCTCCCTCCTTCCTTCCTTCTTCCTTTCTTTCCTCCATTCTTCTCTTGTGTCTGAGGCGATAGAAATGTAATTCAGATGTCAAAACGCCCTGTCTCGCTCTCTCCCTCTCGCCCTCTCTCCCATCTCTCTGTCTTTCTCTGTCCTTTTCTAGTCCGTCGTTCCTATTGTTCTCACGGCTGCTCCTTTATCGAGCGAGACATCGCCGAGAGGGGGAAGAAAAGAAAAAGATGACATGCTTTCTCAGCCTGTTGCGGCGCGTCCCCGGCTAGAGTGGCTTGTCATTTGAGCGATAGAGGAGTGACAGCTTCCACTGTAGAGGGAACACCCCTGCGCCATAATGGGACTGACTGGGCTGCCACAGACCTGCCTGTCTGCCTGTCAGTCAAACCTATCCATCAGCTCTCTGTGACACGAACCTGTCTGTCGGTCTGGCCTTTTGGCTGTCTTGCTCTCAGCCTATAAGCAACCCTTTAAGTAATACAGTCCCTCTGTTGGTTGATCTGTCTTAATATTTACTTGAGTGTAAATAATGCTGTCTCTCTGTATTTGGCTGGTCATTGAACTGTATCTGCAGTAGATCTATGTCTGCCTCCCAATTTTCTCTGGAGCTTTTTCTCACTGAGCCTACATTTACCAAGCATCTCTCTATCATGTCACACATTCCCATCACTTACAGCACGTGTCCCACCATCTAGCAGCCAAATCATCTGTCAAATTACCCCTTTGATGGCCATTTGATTGCTATGACATTTCAGTATATATCACCATTTCCACTGCACCCTACTGTACATGACATATTCAACAATAAGATGCACTTACCCTCCTCCTGTTCTCAATAACAATGCACGTTAGCACCTGGTTAAATGGACTTGTTGGAAGTGCCTGAATGCTTTTGGACTGCAAATGGTATGAAATATAGATGGCTCCCTGAGCAATCATGCCAGAACCAGGGATTTTAATTGAATTAAACGATTCAAGGCCAACTCCAGAGTTTGTACATGCCCTGATTTGTTTTAAACGTTGCCATCTTTTGAGATCATTTTAGGGCTTTTATTATCTTATGAGATTGGTTGCAGTGGAAAATGGCATGAAAGAGAGAGATAGTGGCATATGAGGAACATAATGAAATTAATATGTAAATTAATTTAACTGAGATTCCATGGAGAATATAAAAACACCATAGACTTTTGAAAAGTCAGGATGTTTCAGTTGTAAATGTCACAGATAAATATAATTCTCAAATAATTTAGAGAAATTTAAATTATTTTGTATGTATTGTATGCATCTTATTTCTTCGACCAAGAAAGATTATTTATGGACACACTAATCCCATCCTATAAGCAACTAGGTGTACAACCATAGTGCTTTATAATAGATTTAATGAGCAATAATAGTCATTTTCTCTGTTTTAAAGGGTAGGTTTTAATCATATGTCCTCTTGTTTCAGGACAAAAAAAATCCTCTTCTCCACTCCTCTCCTCAGCCAGTCTGGCACCAACAATAGCCATCAGAGCCCCTCCAAGGGAGGCCATCGGGGCACAAAAGCACAACGGAAATGAGGGATAACTTCTGGGAAGTCTGGCCTCTCCTACTCATTACCTCCCTCTGGCCCTTCTTCCTCCCCTCCAGTATCTCTCTCCCCCACACTCTCGCTCACTCTGGTTTGGAAATGAGTGATAACTTCTGAGGCAGATTGGCCTATCCCACTTGTGCACCCCTTCTGGCCCACTTCTCTCTCTTTCTCCCTTTCTCTGTCACCCCATCCCTTGTCTCTTGGTTTCCATCCTTATATATCCTCCTCTCTCTCTCCATGTGGACTAATTTGTAGGGAGGTTTTACCTCTTACACACAAACGCACACAAAAAAGCCAGACCTTGCGGTTCCTCGGGCACAGGGCAAGGAGCAGGGGGTCTTTGTGACATGGGTTAGAAAAGTCGTAGTTAAGAAAGGACCTCTTCTGTATGTGTGTATCTGTATGAGGGAGTGTGTGTGCCTGCATTTGTGTGTTTGGGGGGGATACAAGGGAGAGGAAGGGGGTCAGGAAAAGGAACAGAACTTTCTCTTTTGTGTTGTTTTGTGTTCTCTTGTGTTGCTCAGAGGAAGAGCACAACAAAAAGGGGAGAATCCAAATTATTTGTCTGCCTTTGCCTCCTTCCGTCCCCTCCTCCAGCCCCCCTTGTTCACTCACTTACTTATAGGTCCCTGTTGAATGGGCAGAAATGGCCTCGAGAGTGAAGAGAGCCACACAGACAGACGGACCACAGTGTGGAGATGTTTGTCCAACAGAGAAGGAGAAAGAGTGGGAGAAAGAAAGATGGAGTCAGGACCACCTGAGCATCACCCTCGCCCTGTCTCCCCTCTCTTCCATTTCCTCTTCTTTGGCAGAGGGTCACCATTCAGCCCAAACTGGTGACAATGATGTCCAGTGTGCGTTTCGGAGAAAAGAAGTCAGTGTCTTAACAGCAGCTTGACTGCCTTGCTTTAACTACTGTGTGTGTGTGTGTGTGTGTGTGTGTGTGTGTGTGTGTGTGTGTGTGTGTGTGTGTGTGTGTGTGTGTGTGTGTGTGTGTGTGTGTGTGTGTGTGTGTGTGTGTGTGTGTGTGTGTGTGTGTGTGTGTGTGTGTGTGTGTGTGTGTGTGTGTGTGTGTGTGTGTGTGTGTGTGTATGTGTATGTGTGTGTCCGCAATGTACGTTTCCGCAAACCACAGATACGTTGAATCTCAACGTTTCTGACCCGGTGCACCGTGTTCTTATTCCCTACTCGCCCACTTTTTGACGTTCGACGGTTGCAGTTTTTAAACATGTGGTTAACATTGTGAATATCTTTGGGAGCTCTTAGATTAGATTAATAATTGTGGTATTTTTTCCCCCATCCCCTTATGATATTCCTAATGTAGAGATTGGAAACAAATCTTACTGGATCCAGCAGTTTATAAAGTAGTTGAAATTAGTTCTACTAAGTTACACATTAATACATCGCTACTTTTAATCCTGTGATATTATATATATTATTCTGGAATGGACAATTCTGCGTGAGTACTTTTACTTTCGGCACTAAAGGCCTATTTCAAGCTAATAGTTTTGTACTTTTACTTAAGTAGTTGAGTGCAGGACTTTTACTTTTGCCTATGTTGATTTTTGCACAAGCCTACCTGTGTGTGATGACTCACTTTTTTTCTAAATAAAATGAATTAAATGTTGAGTCCACGTTCTTTACCTCATTTTGCATCTATGTTTCTCGTTTGCCAGGAACAACAATTTCAGTAGAGTAATCAAGTATAGCGAAAATGTGGAACTATACAAAAAGGTACAAGTCTGATCCAAATCTGCCTGTGTTACATTCCAGGTGACACCATCATCACACACGTCTCTTTATCACTTGTTTCCATTCTCTGTGGCTTGTTTTCATTCTCTGTTTCTCAGAATAACATTGAGTTTGGCCACACGTTGTGTTGGGTGTTCTGTGGAAAGGGAGAGAGTGGGAGAGCGAGGCCCGCGTCCCATTAATCTGCCACATATGGTGGATCTGCAAATGACAGATCCTTAATGGTAAACATTGACGGATAGCGTTTGCTTGTTTCTATTGGTAAGCTGGATGGGTACACTTGTGATAAGTGCTCCATTGCCGAGGAGAGAGATGGTGTAAATGGGGCAGGAGAATACCACTAATAAAGCTCCCCCCACCATCTCTGCTCCTCAAGCTAGACCTTTTGTCCCACCTGCTATTCTCCAGCTGCGAAATTAGGCTGCACCCCCTCCTCTTTCTCAGTCCTCCTTTCTTTATCCACCTCTTTTCCTTTTGGGTGAACGACCATGTGAAGAGGTTCATTACCGCTGTGGCTGGCCCTACTCAGGTATGGCTGGGTATGTTCCCACTATAGGCCCATAGCTCTCTCTGTCTGGCCCCGATGGCTCCCTGGAAAAGGGAAACATGGCACACAAAGGTCCTGTTAGCACTTCCTATGAAATCAGCAGTTTTCTCTAGAGGTACAACGCTCCAATTACCTAACACTCAGAGGATGCTATACCCCCCACAACACAACCCAGTGCTTCAGTGTGTGTGTGTATACGTGAGAGTCTTAGCCCTTACCATCATGGTATTCTTCAAGGAAAGCCCTGTGCTAGGTGGCTAATTAGCACTGAAGACACCGTCCTCCTCCTTTTCTTCCACTCATCCCAATGCTTTTCTGTGCCTCCTCTTCTTGCACCCTAGGAGTGCATTTTATTTACCATTCTTTGCCTGAGGTGGTGCCTCCAGATTCCTCTTATATGCCTGCCTTGACATATTGTACACTACACAAGTAGCCCAGCCACAATCATCCAGGGTTCTACTATGCTGAAATGCAGAGTGGAGACCCTGGAAGAGCTCTTCATGGCAGGGGATGCTACTTGGAGATCACAGGTCCTGGATCCCTGAATGAATGGTTGTCCTCCTTCTTGGCGCTGTTAGAGCCTTGTTAAACAGCTCCAGGGTGTCTATGTAGACTTTCTGAACAGGTGGGTATTCCAGATGAGGTAATCATACAGTATCGGCTGAGCAGTTTGTCTACAATCCTCATGACACCCCGACAAAGTGACCAAGAAGAGTTGCCCAAATAAGGATGTAGAAAGTGACCATTTTGAAGGTAAATTGAGTTTCACTTACAGGATGCTTAACCCATAAAATAACCAATACAATCCTCCATTGTGTAGTGTGTCCTCCATTTATCGCTTTACTTGCATTCCAGTAATCTGCAGTTCACGTGGAACTGTACTGATTATTTCTAGTGGAAGTCTTCAGCCAAACATAACCTGGAGGCCAATACAGTGAGAGCCTGTGTGGTCTTAAAGATCACCATGAGAGTTAAGTGCAGTGAAAGCAGAGCATAAGTGAATCAGGAAGAAGGGATAAGAGTGTCTCCTCAGTACAATAAGACAGGTGTGAAGAGTAAGGGACTGCCAGGGAGAGGAGGGGGCAGAGAAGGGGGAAGAGAAGTGGGGTTATTCACTGACCCCAGACCCGGACTAACTTACTTTTTACTTTGGTAAAAAATGTAGTTTAATGTTTGTCGCTTTAACCATTTTTTCTAGAACTTTTGTAGTTTTTCATGACAAACTAAATAAAGTAATTTAAAAAAAATCCTTCTGATACCATTGGATTTATTATGGCAGACGCATCATAAGTAACAAACCTGTTAACTGCATTTATGCAAAAGAAAATGTATTTACCTAAGAAAACTGCTGCAAGTTTTTTTTTAAGCATGACTTTCTATGGTGACCATGAATGATCTAGGATATAAATAGTGTTTTGTCTCACTATTTATGTATTGTCTGTCTGTCTAAACTCAGACGAGCTTTCATCACGAGGAAACGGTTTCTGTCCTTTCCCATAATCTGTTATTAATTTCAGCTTCACCCTCATAGCCTATCAATCATCACGGGTTAGATCTATAACCAGATTACTCAGAACTACCGACACATACATGACCACATAACTATAGGTTTCATTACAGTAACATTATCACTAATGGTATTGGTGGAGATTTATCCCATCTCGCTTCCTATCATATCACTAGATTGGATTAATGCATCCCTGAGCGTGACGCTTGAATTAAACTTCACTTCCTCCATGCTAGGTGTGGAGATAAACACATGCAGCAAGACCTCTACCCATCTGCCACTCAGCTGCAGGAGCTTAGGCAAAGGCCAAAATGGCACCTCATTCACCATAGAAGCAGCAGCAGGAGCCTAAAAAAATAAAAAGAATTAAATAAATGTACTTCTTTTAAATGTTAGGCATAATCTACTGAGTCTAAGAGACTCCCACCACAATTAATAATGAACTCTTTGTTTTGCTCATCCAACAATGCCCTCCTTCATATTGACATGCTGCATAATTACAGTCAAATGTTGTCTCCGATTTCGTCCTTAATCTGTAACGTTCACTTTATTTCTAAAAACACATTTTCCCGACCAGCTCTGGGATTCAAATGAGTCACAATACCACCTCTCTAACCTCTAGGCCTCTGCTACTGCCACAGGTTAATGCTGGCTGGATCCCTTTACTGTCTTCGTCCCCCTGCCCCAAGTGTGATGTCTGAATATTAAACAAAAAAAGGCTACAGATCATAATAGGACAAGGTTTATTTACATGTGAGTACTAAATGGGCAACCTTGTGGTTGAAAACGTATGCAGCTATAATGTGAAGTACAGTTGCTCTCATTAGTCTAAACCTCAGGGAAACAGAACAATTATGCTGCTGAGAAATTTAAGATTTAAGAAAACTTGCCCAACTCACTATACATAACAACCCCTTCATTATTATATTATATATTTGGCAAATACATGAAAATGTATCACAACTTTTGCATTTTTCTGTGTATTTTAGTCTGGAGTTTGTGCTAAGTAGCAGCTTTGAAGAAGAGGAGAGAGAAGACGGTATTTTTTTAATATTTTACAAGTAGAATAATCCTTATTATTTCTTATTTCATAATTTGTATAAATAAAAAAACTACATTTAACAAGAGGAGAATCATGATTATATGAGATGGCTGTACTTCTGGTTTACACATTTGTCTGTTTGAACATTTAAAAGTACTACTCTGATTATTTATTGATTTATAATAAAAATAATAATAATAATAATAATAATAATAATAATAGTAATAATAATAATAATATGATACAGTACACAATACTTTGCATTGTTGAGCATAATTTGTTATTCAAAAATGAACCTAGTTATTTTTAAGTTATTTCACTTTTTGTATGTCATCTATTTTCACTTGCAGTTAAAAATGAAGAAATGAGTTGCAGCTCCGGAATAAAAGCGATTAAAGGAGAGAGGATTATTTTGAATGAGGTCAGTGTTGATGTGAATTAAAACAACGTCTCCACTGGAGGCCTAGTCACTCAACCAGACAGCGCCGAGGAGGCTTATATTAGGAGGCGTTAAAACTCTCTGTCTCTCTCTCTCTCTCTCTCTCTCTCTCTCTCTCTCTCTCTCTCTCTCTCTCTCTCTCTCTCTCTCTCTCTCTCTCTCTCTCTCTCTCTCTCTCTCTCTCTCTCTCTCTCTCTCTCTCTCTCTCTCGGTCTCTCTCTCTCCTGAAAGACAAGCCGCATCATCATGCCATTAAATATTTAAGCAAAACACTGAAACTATATGAAAGATTAAGGGTGCATAAAAATAATTAAGGATTATCGCAATGAAAAATGCATGCTCGCTGTAACCTAGGAGTTCATGATATGAACAATACAATATTAATGGTCTGGAGTGGAGGACTGTGCAGGCAATTCTGTAGCCTCATTAAAAGGAATGTGTTTGTGTCTGGCCCAGGCAAGGCTGCAAGCTACAGATACCAGATCAGTCTCCACTGTTTACAGGTCGACAAAACAAACAAAGGTAATGAAACCGTGCAATGTAATAAGGTGTGTGTGTGTGTGTGTGTGTGTGTGTGTGTGTGTGTGTGTGTGTGTGTGTGTGTGTGTGTGTGTGTGTGTGTGTGTGTGTGTGTGTGTGTGTGTGTGTGTGTGTGTGTGTGTGTGTGTGTGTGTGTGTGTGTGTGTGTGTGTGTTGAGCTGGGGATACCTTACCACGGGCCTTTAGTAATAAAACACAAAGATATGAAGCAGGCTTTCGGTGAAATAATAGTTTCACATGACATCAGTAACATTGTCACACGCGCCAGTTTGACACTGAAGGTCATTTTTTAATGCCGGTCCAATACCGGGGATATATTCAGGGACACCGAAATTAGAAAGCACCAATACCTTAAATCACATTACCATGAACATAATCCATTTCTCTCACTGAATTATAAAAGCGTGAAGAGCCTCATATATCTTTGATGTGCGTGGCCCCATTTTTTTTTTTTGAGGAGAAGCGCGCTCATTTCTCGCGGGACATTGATTTTTTAACAGTGTTTTAATTATTGGACGGGAGAAGCTGAAGGCCCGGCGCAATGATGAGGTTTCCCCACATCGTTGGTTTTCAACAATGTCAGCTCTTTGACACATTTTCAAGTCATTCCGCGATGAATGAAATACAAATGAAACTCATCGCCCATTGGAATAAGGTATCAATAATTGCCGGCTCAGCCCTAAAAGGCCGCGACCGGTGAATTTGGGAGATTTGACCTCTCCTGAAGCGGAGGATTAGGGGCCAAACACAATAATGGGGAAGTCATTGTGTCAGTGGATTATGCAACTATCTTTAGGTGCCAGCACAGACCTTATATGATGGAGTGAAAATGTGTACGTTTGAAACGCTCGGATAAATGTCAGGGGGAAAAAATAGCCTGGGAAATAGCCTTTGTGATCCTTATGGGAATATGCGCTGCAAAATAGCAGTAGCACTAAATGACATCTATACATATTATGCATATTATGCATGTCATTTATTTTATTCTAAATGTCTTATTTTAGTTTTTATGATCATTTCTATGAAATAAAAAAATTAAATAATAATAAAAAATAACTACATTTATAGTTAATTTAAAATTGCACACATTACAACACAATTCCTAAAACAAACCTAACCAGAACCGAACCTATTATCCGATTAATTTAACTTTTAAAGAAAACAATATGATTTTTAAAATAAATGACGCGTTAAGATTCATGTTTACACACACACACAGACAGACACACACACACACACACAGACACAGACACACACACAGACACACACACAGACACACACACACACACACACACACACACACACACACACACACACACACACACACACACACACACACACACACACACACACACACATACACACACACACGCACACACACCGAGCGGTGAAGTGCTGCTGTCAGTGCCTTCTCAGATGCACCCTCCATTAGTGCGGGTGAGCGCACACCGCGGCTCTGAGCGCGCTCCCCCGCTCGAGCTGCAGATTAGACGCAGATTCTGC
>NC_139836.1:23624877-23737377 GCF_963691815.1 Echiichthys vipera
CTCCGTGTGTGCTTGTGTGCCTAAATGGCCTCGTCTCAGTTAAGGTATGAAATTGCTCTGACCGTAAGCACCTTCTCTTTCGACCCGTGACCTGTTATCCATTTAGTTGAGGAGAGTCAAGGGAGTCCTTGTTTCTGCCCGCAGGCGGATGCCAGCACAGACTCAACCTGAACAAGCTCTGCCAGGCAGACTTTGAGCTATGGGGAGCACCTACCTGTTACACCTCAGGCCTACAGGTGCCACAAAGATTGAGAGCTACTGGGTTCTCAGTCAGAGGGTATAATCCAAAACAATTTGCTGGTTTCATAAAGTAACTGTGAGGCTCCAAACAAGAAAAGTTAACATAATTTCACATACAAAAGACTAACTAGTGACCTAAACTAGTTGTTTTATTATTTTTCCCAAATGACTTCCTACAAAAGAAATACCCAAAGACAGAAAATCACCACAAATGTCCTATTTTTGTTTATATTTAGATTTCTTTATCTGTATTCCTCCTTTAAATACCATTTAACAAAGAAAAACGCCCCTCAACTTATGAAGTTTGAAGCATCTTGCTTAAAAAACAGACACAAATTGTAACAAAAGGAGTCCTAACACTCAGTTTTAACAGAATGGGCCTCATTTTACAAAGCAAAGAACAAGGAGGATGATGACACAAACACACTCGCACACAAATACGCACACCTCCCACTGACGGTGATAACAAACAGTGATTAGCATGTGAAAAACAACACAGACAGGGTGTAAGCAAGCAGATGCCTGTTCCCCTATTAGCCATGTTGATTAGCCTACTGTCTTGATATCTTTGTTTTGGTGGATGTGTGTCTCGCTCGCTCTTTTACGCTCTCTCTCTCTCCCTGAGCAGCACAACCCAGGCCACCCTGCAAAACTCATCCTAAAGCCAATTCCTGCTTCTTTTACAAAAAAACAAATACACAATCAAACAACACTAAGCCAATTTCCTCCCTTGCTGAAGCTTATTCACAGACACACACACACACACACACACACACACACACACACACACACACACACACACACACACACACACACCTCCTCTAATTTCCTGGGGCCGTGGTACTGGCAGGGAGTGTGTTGTAGCGCCAACAGAGCTCTGTGTTTGGGGTAATTGCTCTTGCTGCGTTAGTATGGAAATCTGCAAATGTGTGACAGGGCCAGATAGCTTCCTCCAATGTTGTTCTGATCCTGCCTCTAGGCCTGCAGCCAAACTATTTTATCTCTTAATGCATTAGAGTGATCTTCCAATTAGCCCATGCTCATAATACTCCCCCATTCCTGGTAGCTGCCTGCTCTGGGCTGCAGAGAGACAGGGAGGGAAGTGGCGTGTATGTAAGCGCGTGTGGAAGTGTACGTATCCACATAAATGTGTGTGTTCTGTGGCTTGATGGGATGGGGCGCTGGAGGAGATGGAGGTGGGTAGGGTTGGCGACCATGAAAAAGTGAAGTGGAGAGGATGCGGCGTACGTGTGTGTACGTGCATGCAGGCGTACAAGAGGGGCGGGTGGGTAGTGGGTGGTTGTGTGGCGATAGTTCTGCTTGAGAGGTGAAATGAGGTGCTTATTGTGCGCGGCGTGGGGGTTGCGCCGTTAGTCCGGGGCTCCTGTTGTAAAGTTTGCTGATAAGGGGAACCCGGCCCTTGAGCATCCATTCTCCTCGGTGTATTAGTGCTCCCTTATCGGGGGCCCAGATAAAAACCGGCATGCCATTTGCCTTCGGTGGAATTAAGCCCTCCTTCCCCTCCTCCTCTTCCACCCTCCTCCCCTCTCCTTCCCTTGTCTGCCTTGGCTAACCGGGCGGGCTGCGATTAACCTCGACACTGTCCAATATCCTCGGCAGACTCCCGCCCGCAGATTAGCTGCTATTAGTTATGACCAACTAAATTAACCACTGCAGCTTCCCTGAGAAGGAGAGAAGGAGGGAGTGGGAGATGGAGGGAGAGAGAGGGGTGGATGGAGGGAGATGGAATGAGTATGAGGAGGTTCATTTGGAAAGAGATGGACAAACGGGGAGACTGATGGAAAGAGGGTGAGAAGTGAAGTGCTCACAGCGATGTGTGTGTGTACACTCTGAAGTGGCAAATTCTCTATCACACACTCTGGTTGGGCTGATATCATAACTTAGATGATATATGCACACGGCACACCAACATTTTTGGAATCAGACAGAACTACTATTTGAAAAAATACATCATTATTTTATCATATTTTCAAATGTATATGCAAATCTCTCCAATAAATGTTCCTGTAGACACACTCTCTTGCTCTTTCTCTCTCTTTCCCTCTCTCTCTCTCTCTCTCTCTCTCTCTCACACACACACACACACACACACACACACACACTCTCACACACACACACTCACACACACACACACAGGCCAAAACACTGCTCATTACCTCAGTCATCTTGTGCATACTATGCAATTTAATTTATTTACTTAATGTCATTTCACTTGACTTCATCTCAATTGATAGAAAATCTAACCATTGTCTCAGTAGACGGAGCCAATCATCACGATAACTTTGCTGAAAAGGAGAGCGCTTTACTCAAAGGCGGTGTCAGTGCGTCTGAATAGACCGTCAAGTGAAAATGAACACAATTTTCGAACACTGCTAACTGTCACAAACACTCTGTGGCTGACAGAGTCTCTTTGGTTAATCAGCCCCGGGGTTTATAGTATCAACCGTTCTCACATTAATGGCATTTCTCGGTATGATTTAAAATTCAGCACCTTGTTGGAAAACATAGTGGATATTGATACAATACATTCATTAAATGAAAACAACACACACACAAAAGGTGCATGGAATTATGTCGTGTTGCTAAAATAAATGTTCACAGAGCATTCTTTGTGCATTTGCATGATAAATGTCTATCTTCAACCCGTTAATTATTATTTTTGATATAAATGTCTTCTTCTTTATAAATGAATGACATTTTTTTAAATGCTGTTTTTCTATATAAACATATCAAATTCAAAATTATTATTATTAAAAATGACATCAACCTAAATGAACTGTAATTGTGATCCTGTCCAATATCTGTTTGTTTTCCTTTGGTTCCTGTTGGTCCTCAGACCGGCCTGCCTACTCTTGACAGCGGGTCACGAGAAACAATGTGACTGGCACAATACAGAGGGCCTTGCATTGCTGTGTGTGTGTGTGTTTGTGTGTGTGTTTGTGTTGACTTGAGAGATAGACATAGTGGCTGGGGGCCATGGAGCACACACACTGCCTTTCTGTTTGCATGAGTTGACCCCTCTCACACACACACATCCCAAAGACACACACTCACAGTGTCACACCACACCCTGCTAAGCCTGTGCTAACAGTATTAAGCCATCACATCTGGGCTGTATTGACAGAAGATGCGACAGGGCGAAGCACAGCAACCTGCAGGCAGCTGCTGCCGTCTCTGCGCCCGGGGCGATCGTCTCTCCTCTCCCTGCATTCGTTTAGTCTCTGCTCTTCCCCCTCACTGCCTTTCCTTCCAGCTTACCATTTTGCAGATATGATACTGGTATTCATAAGGCCCTGAAAAAAAAAACAGCATACGTGCAAAGGCAACCTCACACATCCAAAAATCAATACTCAGCAGGTTTATCCATTCAAAGAGCTAACTGCAGCATTAATTAAAGATTTCTTAAAAAAATCACCCCACTTTCAAAAGAAAAAAAATAGTAAAGTGAAAAGACATTCAAAAACCGACATTGTTGCTGAAATCAACAATAATTCTATGTTTTTTTTGTAAAGCTATGGACAATTTCTCTTCAATATGCCCTATATTGCCACTGTATAATACTTGTGTCACTTTGAAATGTAGCCCATCGACAATACAACCTAAGCTGCAGTGAATACTTGTAGAAAACAAACACGTCACTGTTGTATTAGAGGAATACCAGGGCATGTGAGAGAGCTGTACACATGCTCTCCTTGTATTTGATGTTGGTGGTACAGTGGTGTGTCTGCTTCACAAGATTGCTCGGTGACAGTTTGCCTTCCCAAACCAGTCTTCGCTTCCTTTTGTACTCGGCTGTCACTCAGAAGCCTCGAGTATTGGATAACGCCATTGAAAACGGCTGCTGTAATTTTAATGGGGAACCAGTGGGCTTCAAAGGACAAGAGAACATGGCATGGTTGTTGCCCTCCACCGTGTAAAACGACAACAGGAGAGTAAAGCCAGAACCCCCCTGCTCCCGCTCCCTCTCCCACCCTTGTTCACAATGGAGAAACCTGTTTATCTCTGCGCACAATTAAGAGTGTGAAATTCAAACACGCCGAATTAACTAAGAAACCCTGCTTTTGTTACAAAGGAAACAAAGCCTCAGGATAGAGGAGAAAGAGAGAGAGAGAGAGAGACACACACACACACAGACAGAGAGAGAGACGGAGAGAGAGAAATAGGATGAGAAAACGGATTTTACAGGGACAGGCACAGAGAAAAACAGAATTTTCTCAGTCATGAGAGAGAAAGACAGTGATATCCAAAATAATCACATTTCTCTTAAATAAATCAGACTGGTTGGCATGTGGTGCAAGCAGACACATACATATTTTAATGCATCTGCTGACACAAACAAGTGTGCAGGTTTAAAACCAGGAGGGGGCTACATTTTCTATGACTTTTCTTGCTGACTTTTTATTTTCACACACACACACACACACACACACACACACACACACACACACACACACACACACACACACACACACACACACACACACACACACACACACACACACACACACACACACACACACACACACACACACACACACACACACACACACACACACACAGGCACACACACAATTAATTCACCTTCTGTTTTGGCCCGCTAACAGGCCCCTGGCATCAGGAGCCAGCCAGGCCACCCTGACTGCCCTCCTCTCACCATCCCTCCATCTTCTTCTTTCCCCAAGCCAGCAACCCAGCTAGTCAGGCTCAATGTGGCTTTACTTACTGCCATAACGACACCTCACATTGCCCCACTTCCACCTTAAGAGAATGAGTAATCAACAAACCGGGAGCCATTTGCAAACTGTCAGTCAAATCCAAGACTCCGCTACGCTATCAGTCCTCCGCCCGTCACCAAGCCCTCCTTTGCTTCCTTCCTCTCCTCTAATACCAATTTAAATCGTTCAACATGCCTTTCCTCCCGCTGCCATTATTCAAAAAGATCATAATAGTTTTCCCTGTGCCCAAAGCACAAAAATCAATTATTTCCCCACAAAGACTTGAAAGTACTTAGCGCGGGCCTGCGAGGGGAAAAGCTGTGGGTTATATCAAATTGAAACTGCACTCATTACACAGGCACACAATTAGTTACCTCTGGTCTGCCTGCCGCTCTTTAATTTCCGAAACGGCATATCTGTATTATAACAGAAACAAGCATGCAAATGCTATTGTTGGGGATTTAGAGAAATCAATAGGACGGCTGGCGAGAGGCGTTTGGTGGCGCTGTCACTCAAAATCTGCTGCCGGCGACTGATAAAGGTCTGAATTCAAATTAGCGCCAAAGCCGGCCAGTGACATCAGAAGTGACATCCGAAATAAAAGGGACGGCTTCATGATATATGTAATTATTCTCCTTGCATTTGCGCTACATTTTTTTTCTTCACTCTCCCTCCTCTTTCCTCCCCTCCCTCATTCTCTCTTTTTCCTCATTGTGTGTACTTGTGTAACTGTGTTTTGCATAAAGGGATTAGGAGTGCCTTAATGAGAAACTGTAATTGTTTTTTCAGCCTCGCTCTATGGATATGTTCACACGTATGTGTGTGTGGATATTTGTGCGAGAGAGACAGACTGAAAATATGTCTTGAATGAATGTGCCTTGTTTAATGCAAAATGAATACGGTATTGAAATAATATGTTTTTTTTTCTCTTCCATATCAGAGGACTATTGGTGTGAAAGCTAGGAAGGTCTGGGAGAAAACTACGTTATGAAGTACATTTCCCCCACAATAATGAGCCAAGAGCCGATACTGAACAATGGAAACATAACCGTCCTCGGCTTCAGTTTTTCTCAGATACCAAATTATTGACGTCTTTTCATTTTCAGTGTTACCAAACTTTTCTGTTTTGCAGAAATCCTGATAAGGTATAATAGCTACCAACATAACTGTAGCAAAATGTTAAACATGGGATATTACACACTGGGAACCATTTACCCGTATTTTTTCCATTAGTCTATGTTGATAAGCTGAAATGCTGAGCTGAAGTCTCTTTAAAGTAAAAACCGTGCTTCAGATGTTGAAAAAAAACTGTAATCAGTGGCTGAAATGTTTTTTTTTTCCTCACAAATTCCAAGTATTCATCTGATAAATAACAGATATTCTGTAAATATGGCTTTAGATCGCCCAAGGTGAAAAAAGTCAACTTCAGATAGATGTTGGCACAGTCTCTGTTCCTTCCAGGAGTTCCAGTATTTTCTAATTAAGTGTTTTTAGTGATTATATTTCTTAACAACTTGCCTTATTCATGCCTAATTCTGTCAGGTATTTCCCTACATTTTCCAGAATGCCTTTTAACAAGCCACTCAGAGAACAACAGTGTTGTTAGGAAGTTGAGTGGAGAGACGATAATGCTTTATTGTGATGTTTGTTAAATAACGGCATCATTTTCATTTTAACTAAAGACGAGACATCCACTCGGAACTCTTCAAGCCACTACAATTATAATCTTTAACAAGAGAATGGTGATGCTCCTAATGGGCTTTCTTTATGTCAGTGTAACCCATGACATCGTAATTTTGTCTCCGAAGGCTGATTAAAGTGGTGGGCAGAATATATTTTCTCTCTTAAAATAAAGCAAATGTTGACATTAAGATAATGCGACTGACAGATTAATCGAAGTGCAATTATGATAAAATAAAATACTGTTTAAGGACCTGCAGACATCCTGCCAACTACTACTATAACTTTATATTGCACTTTATTTACCTTCTGGCTTTTTTATTTGAGTCTCTGTAAAATATATGCTTTATATAAAGACCTCAAAAATGCTTCAACAGAATAAAAAAAATAGTTTCAATGGCATGTACACTACTTTCTTCAGTTTGTGGACATGAAAATGACTGTTGTATGACACTACACCTGTAAGTGATGGTGCAAATAAGCATCCGGAATTTCAATTAACTGCTCACTACAGACTAAACTTTTGCCCGTAGGTGTGAATGATTGTCCTGTCCAGGATGTACCCCGCCTCACGCCTGATGTCAGCTTGGATCCGCTCCAGCCCCCAGCGACCCCGACAGGAACAAGTGGTTGAAGATGAATGATGAATGAACGATTATTTAGGGAGTAGTGAATGGGTGAATGAGGGAGTGATTTCAGACACATCGGTCATGTGCCGCCTCATAATTGACAGCTTCCTGTCACAACAAACACACTCATTAGTGATACATGCAGCATGAATGCCAGATACATTTTCATGTTAACACTCAGCAATCTAAAGTATAAAGCTGGCTTAAGCAACAATTGTAGTTCAAATATTAAGTGGCTATCACCTGTGGAATTTTCCCCCTGATAAAACTTCCACTTACATTAAAAGTCAGGGGTACTTAGAAGTCAGGGGTACACAGTTGGTGCAGGGGCAAGTTTCCTGCCCGCCACAGCAAGACCTGGAGTTTGATTTCAAGTAGTTGTAGCTGTGGTTTATATGTGCATTCCAACAAAACTGTGGTGGGAAGCCAGTGAGAGATCATGTCCTATATTGTACTGGTTGGACTCCCTGCACAGAGGGAGAATATGGAGGGGGTAGCAGAGGATAACAATCAATGGCAGCTGAAAACAGGTAGCTGAAGACACTGTATGTCTAGATCACAGATGACTCACCAGAGGTTTTTCTCTCAACTGTCTCACGCAACAGATACACTCTCATTTTATTCAATTCAGGTGTCTGCACCAGCTCTGTGAGGCTCGCGTCCCAGCTGCATCTCAAGGCCACAAACACGACCTAAAGCGCTTATTTAGTTGGACCAGTCCCAGCCTGGTCAGATGCGTACATGAACTGATGAAGCCTCTTGGATGAGAGGTGAAACGTCTTCCTAGACAAACAACCAGTCCAGTTGTTTTTGACTGAAATTGCTTTGAGGATAACGATGACCTGGACGAATGAGAACATTCACAGGCTTATTAACATGGGGTAAAATTCGGGCACCATATGTCACATTTTCATTGACTTGTGATACTGGCATCATTGTGATACATACTTTAGCTGAAACAAATATTCCTCACCATCATAGTGGAAGGCCCTGCACTGCATATGTGTGTGTGAAGGAGGGAGTTCTAATAGACGTATGATGGTTTTGTGACCTGTCCCTCCCCTGCCCCTTCTGTCCCCTCCCCTCACATCTCCTCTCCTCTCCCTCCCCTTCCCTCTCCTCTCTTCTCCTCTCCTCTCCTCTTCTCTCCTCCCGATGCTCACTTTGGAAGAGCAGAGCGATCAGCCATATTTTTGCCCTGTACCGGAAACAAAGCCCTCTGCTCTGGGCTGGGCCAGAATGAAGTGGGGCAAAGTATGCAGGGGAGGGGAGAATGTGCCCTTTGTTGCCCCCCCTGCCCCATTCTCTCCCTCTCTCTCCATATCCTGCCTCCCCCTTACTCCCACCCCTGCTAGTTCTCTTACACTGAAGGGAATGGCAAGGGAGGGAGGGGTCAAGGGAGGGAGGGAGGGGGAAGGCTGCTTCATTCAGCATCGGTTAAACGTTTTCACAGTGGCACAATGCCGGGGCGGAGTAGGCAGGTGCAAGCCAGGGAGAGGGAGGAATGGGGGGAAAGGCAGAGGGAGGGAGGGAGGGAGGGAAACAGAGAGAGAGAGATAGAGAAAGAGAGAGAGAGAGATAGAGAGAGAGAACAACAGGTTGACCTACAACGGACTATAATCATGTAGCACCATTAACCCCCAGAGACCCCCTGCTCTCTGTCTTTCTTGCTTTCTCACTCTTTCTTTTGCTCCCTCACCAGCGTAGACAAGCTTACTGCCCCTGACACTTGTGAGACCAACCAAGGACACACATGCACAAACAAGCACAGAGACTGGCAGAGCATACAGGCAGAATGCATACAGGCACTCACACCTCAGTGGCACATTTGCACTCATTTCACATAGATGGCTAGTCAAGTGCGAGTAAAACACACATTCACGCGCGCTCACACACCAACAACAGAGCGGCCATATAATACGTCAAATCACACATGCTAAGATAAGCACTCATGTCATAATATAGACACACTCAAGCACGCACACACACTGGCTTTCTCCTAGCCCAACGAAGTGTGTGATGATCAGTAGGAAGGCTGCAAGAGAGGAGGGAGTGAGTGAGTGAGTATCTGTGTGTGTGTGTGTGTGTGTGTGTGTGTGTGTGTGTGTGTGTGTGTGTGTGTGTGTGTGTGTGTGTGTGCGTGTGTGTGTATGTGTGTGTCATTCATCTGCTGCCAAGGTGAAAATGTATTAGCTAAAGGTCTATTAGAGTTAATGTGTGTGTAGGCTGTGTGTGTGTATACAGTTGTAGGTAGATGTCCCCTTACCTTGCCACAACAAAACCATATTGTTTATGTGAATCTCCTTCGGCAACATGCTCTACCTTCACAGCAGTTGTCTCCCAATCAGCTGCAATTTTCATGCAGGACAACGTCCCCTGTCACACTGCAAAACAGGTTAAGCAGTTCCTTGGAAATAAGAATATTGAAACAATGAAATGTCCAGCCCAGAGCCCAGTTCTAAACCCCATAGAGAATCTCTGGAAAATCCTTGATGACAAAAAAACGGCTAAGAAACCCACTACAGTTACCAAACTGTAAGAGAGACTGCAAGAAGAATGGACCAAGATCAAACCAAAGCAGTGTGAGAAACTAGTGATGTCCTCAGCCATGAGTATTCATGTTAAAACATATATACTCAAAAAAGCCTCTCCATTAAACTTAAATGTCTCATAATGTGCAAATACCTCTTTTAAAAATAAAGTGGTCTAGATTTTGATTTCATGCTGTTTTAAAGTATTTTACCTGGCTCTGCAATAACTTACATAAACACAAACATAGGTGTGGGCTTCTCTGCAAAAAGCCAACAATACCCTGATTACTTCAACACATGTAAACACTCTCAATGCTCTCACAAACATCCCAATGAACCTCCGAGGCCTCTCAGTGAGAGCTGATTCTGTGTCAGCTTCTTTTACGAAATCTCCCCTGAAACAGACCCTAAGTGTTTTTTTTGGTTTAGTTGACAGAAGGCAGTTAATTTCTTCATTGCATCAAAACCACAGTTCAATAATTGATGTTACCTCTCCTCTCCTGCAACATTTGAACATTCTCTCTCTCTCTCTCTCTCTCTCTCTCTCTCTCTCTCTCTCTCTCTCTCTCTCTCTCTGTGTCTCTCTGTGTCTCTCTGTCTCTCTCTGTCTCTCTCTCTCTCCCCCTCTCTCTCTTCTACCCTACACCCTCCTTCTTCCCTTTCCTCTTTCCTTTTTAACCTCACTCCTCCGCACCTCTCCATTCCCCGTACACACCTGCTGCTCTGGATCTCTCCCTTCTCTCCATCTCCCGTAAGTGATCGATGACCCTGTGAACATGAATCTTCCATTAAAGCTGGAGCGACGAGGTCTGGATACACTTCTTAGTTCTTTGGTGGCTTTCTTTATCTTTATGTCCTCCCTGTTGTCTTTCTTCTGTACCATTCATCTTTTTCTTCCCCCTCTTGTTCCTCTCTCCACTTTTGTCTTCTTTCACACCTTAAATCTCTTCTTCATCCTTTCTTCTATCTTTTCTTGTCTTCTTCCCGTCTCTCCTTACTTTCAGTCAGATACAGGTTAATGAGAACTGTCAGTCCCCTCCTTCTTTATTCTAGCTCTCTGGGGTGGAGGGTTTGCACTGAGTAATACAATATGATAAACTGCATCGTATGAAGGAATGTTGTGTAAGAGAGATTGTACTCCTGCATGCACATGACCACACATTTAGCAACGCAAGCACAGACACATCACACACGTACATGCACGCAGACATAAGTAGGCCTACTCGTGCAGTACCATTAAGCAAAACCAACAGTGGCTGGAGTCCCATGTGTCTGCCTTGCTAATTTTGAAATGCCATGTGATATTAACGTAGGCAAATCAGGTCACGTCTCGTTCAACTCTGATTTGACAACTGCACCACACGCTTGGGCTTCTTTATCTCCAAAACTGCATTCCCTACTGTTCTGCTCCCTCGTTGTCCTCATTGTTGGCTTTGCTATTCCCGAGACAACGTAAAGCGAAAAACAGAGCTTGCACTCTGGGGACTGTTTATTTAATCTAGGATTCAGTAATACACGGTTGGACCCGGACTGTAGATGTAAGCAACCCATTAGCTGCCATGCAAAACCAGCTACCAGCAAGACGCCACTGGAGCCTTAAAATAATTCACTGGTTCCAGTATCACTAATGTCAAGGAGACTGACCACTGTGTTTGAATAGTGGGAAAATTATTGTTTTTCATACTAAGTTGTTGCATTTGGAGCTAGTCTGTTTTGTTGTTGATATCTGCACATGAATAATGTTCTGGTCTTAGTTCTTCTCAGCCATAATGAGTGCACAGGAAGAAAAGTGCATTCATTTTATTTACTGAGTAATTTTATTTATACCCTTCACCCACTGTAACTCTGGTCGTAGTGAAACTAGAAGGCTCATACAGATTAATTACTATAGATATTGGTATTTCACAACAAATGTACTTATATTTTAATTATAAACCCCTCGAAATGAGCCATCTTAGTTTTGAGTGGGGCCTTAGATAGTAAAATATCACCCCCTTCCAAATACCAACGTTTTGTCACGGCATGATACCAACGCACAAGGCACCCATGAGTGCCGGTATGAATCGGATGGGGTGAAAATGGATAGTGCAACCAAAACACAGGACTTTCAGCCAGAAGACTGTGATTCTTGTCCTGCTCGTTCTCTGTGTGTCACTTTAGTGATGTTACAAACTTATTTTCACCTTTTTATAACTCCAACCAAGTACAGTACTTTTGTTTGAATTCACAACCACATGTTCCCCCATGATTGGCTACACGGTGGTGTAGTGGTTAGCACTGTTGCCTCACAGCGAGAGGGTTCCAGGTTTGCATCCCGGCTCGGGCCTTTCTGTGTGGCGTTTGCATGTTCTTCCCGTGTCTGCGTGGGTTTTCTCCGGGTTCTCCGATTTCCTCCCACAATCCAAAGACATGCACGTGTTAGGTTAATTGATGAGTCTAAAATTGCCCGTAGGTGTGAATGGTTGTCTGTCTCTGTTCGTCTCTATGTGCCCTGCGATAGACTGGCGTCCTGTCCAGGGTGTACCCCGCCTCACGCCCGATGTCAGCTGGGATCGGCTCCAGCCCCTCGTGACCCCGACAGGAATAAGTGGTTGAAGATGAATGAATGATGAATGAATGAATGTTCCCCCATGTTTAAAACAGACACAGCATCCGTATGTGACAAGCTGTGATGAGAACGGGTTGAAAATATAGACATGGATCAGCAGAAGGAGGATTTGGGAATTGTGTGTGTTTGTATCATGTCAGCGTCTCTCTTAGTTGGTGTAAATGAATAGCCTGTAAAGTGAGTCCTGTGATACAGACAAGTGACTCACATCTAAAACGCTCCAAAAAATGGTTAAATACCAGCTTCGCGTGCATTGGCTTTTAACCAACCTTCAATGGAGGTGTTTCAGACATGCTGAGTGTTGTTTTGATGCAAAGTATCTCATAATCTCAAACATCACACATTAATGGCTTATTGGACCCATCTCCAATTACACCACCACGATTTAAGACTCAGCTGGGAACAATAGTCATCACACCTCTGATTGTACTGGGAACATGTCTGGACAACCACAATGCACTCAGACCGTTCCACATCAGAAAATATACTTTAATTGTCCCAGATGCGCGGGGATTCCCCCAGTCCTTGACCCCATGCTGCTAGAAATACAATGACTTGTTCTTGTTGTTTATCCAAAGTGGGGAGTTTTAGTTTTGGATAGGCATTTAGAGGATTAACTGAGTGCTTCCAAACATTCCTGTGTAATTAGACACCGCCGCTGTCAGTCATGCAGAAGCAAAAAGCTGATTGGCTGAGTGTCAAATAAAACGCTGCCTTTGGGAATGTCCCTGATGGAGTGTCAGTAGTTAGTCTTTGTGCCCTTGAGTTCGTTCACCTCGACTGCTTTATTCAAAGTCACTGAAAGAAAAAAAGACCTGGGGCTGAATGAGTGTCTGAGTGTGTGCGTTAAGTTGAGAGAGAGAGAGAGAGAGAGAGAGAGAGAGAGAGAGAGAGAGAGAGAGAGAGAGAGAGACAGAGAGAGAGAGAGACAGACAGACAGACAGACAGACAGACAGACAGACAGAGAGAGAGAAACAGAGAGAGAGGGAGAGGCAGAAAGATGAGTAAAGAGGACAAGGACAATTAAGAAAAAACCCTCTTAAACTAACCCAGATGCATTGTGGTAGCATTTACATTGCCTAAATTTACCTGAGACGGGTGGAAGTGAGAGTTGAGTAGGAAGAAAGAAAAAACAAAAGCAGACCTTGCAAGAAAATGGAGTGAAACTGAACAGAGCAGAAACAGGGATACATAGATCCAACACAGAAACCAAGAGAGAAGATAATGACACAGAAAAAAGTCAAACTGAAAGGCAGACCCAGAGCGAGGGTTTGAGGAGGACGCAGGGGAAACTAAATGTGGAAAGTCTGATCTGGATCGTATAGTCAGCGCTGATGAATGATAGATGAGCAGAGCATTACCACCCCTCTGCAAACTATAGAGAGGAGGAGAGGCTGGCAGGAAAACAGCACATCCACAACAGTCACTTTCCTCCTGGAACCCCCTGTCCTGTAGCTGACCCAAACATAACTGGGACGTCTCCGTCTTTATACTTCCACATCTATCTCTTTTGCTGTTTCTTTCTGTCCTTGAAAAAAGACACTTGTCATTCGTTCAAATATAACCCTAACCCTAACCCTAACCCTAACCCTACCCTTATATATATTAGTCCAAAGTTAAATGAAAAATGTGGTGGATGTGACTTCAGTACAGGAGACCCCTCTTTGTTTCCTGTCAGCCAAAGTTGTTCTTCTAACCATGATCACGATTCAACCATAAGCGTTTCTTAACCTTGTCCAGTAGTAAGTATTCCCACCTACCAAGACACCACTACACCATTGATTTGAAGGACTTGTTGGTTACATTTTTACACACTATAACCTGATTGCAGAGATTGCCCAGATTAAGCTAACAAGTTTACATTGCTTGATAAAACAAAAGTAGTTTGTAAAGTTTTTGTCTCGCGTATCTCTAGTGGTTTATAGCCATGAAGATGATTTTCATACAGATCGTATTTTTGGTAGGTTCCATTTCAAATGGAAACTTTTGACAGTGTGCTCTGGATTATCCAGAATAATAGAGACATTGATTATGGAGAGAGATGATACTATGATTTTTAAAAAAATATGTAATTGTTCAATGCTGTGAATACCTCAGACTAAATTCCATTCACTCCCCAGTGTTTGGGTGGAGTCAGAAAAGTACTTTTGTAATTAGGCTGGACCAATCCTGTATCATGACAGCTACCCAGTTCACTCCAAGAGCTGTACCCATAAAATCAAAACTCAAAATAAATCTGCTATACTTACTCTGACTTATCATCATTGCTATGCCTTATCTAATGAGTCGTTATGTGATTTTAATTTTAAAATTCTAAAATCAAAATTGAACTACAAGGCGGTTTATTTGCTTTTTCGTTTTCTAGTTATGATAACAAAAATTCAAATCACAGGGTGGCCGGTGGCACAGTGGTCAGAGCAGCTGCCCCATGTCAAGAGACTGAAGGTCCTCGAGGCAGCGGCCGCGGGCTCGACTCTGACCTGCGGCCATTTGTTTCATGCCCCCCCCCCCTCTCTCACCCAATTTCCTGTCAGTCCTATAATAAACCCTTGAAACACTGCCAAAAATCTTTAAAGATAAAACTATAAGACAAAAACTTACGCAGTAAGAGCACCTTTGAGGAAGCTGTTGTGTCGGAGAGGGATTTATTCTTCTTATTTGATATTTTAACTTGTAACAACACAGCGTTAAGGTCCTGATGGGTATGACTGCTGGTAGTTGTAATTTGTTTTGTTCAAAAGTGCCGAATTCTATCTTTATGGCTTATTGTTGTTGAAAGGCTAGCTTCTTGTTGTTGCTATAGCAGCGGTTAACATTAACGTTGGTGACAGAGTACCATTATTATATGGATAAAATACAGAACGACAACCCATAATACTTTATTGATATACTAAGAGTTATAATTAATGTTAGATGTAAGGCCACAAAAGCTGTATCGTTGCTTTAGCCTATATTAGCTTAACTACAATCTTCCAAACAACAATATGCCATGCCATTTTTAATTTTTGTCTTTTAGTGATTTTATTTTTTGTTAGCATAACTAGAAAATGAAAATCAAATAAAACACCTTTTAATTCAATTTAATTATAGGATATTAAAACGAAAATCAAATAACCACTCTTTTTTTGTTTTTTAATATCTGTTGGTGAATTGAAAATTTAATGACCAAACGATACACGGACCCATGATATTGTTTTGAAAATCAACAATATTTTTCCGTTGCTGGTTGTTCGACACATTCATTACTCATCAGAATGAGAATGTGTTACTACCGGTCCGTTTAACTGTTATGTTATTGATTTATTGATTGAGGAGGTTATTTTTCATTACTAGCAGCCTAAGCTAATAGCAGATACTCAATAGGGTTGTGCTTATTGGCGATGGAATGCTGACAGCATAATTAACACGTGTCTTGCTCAGTGACGTGCACTTGTGAATAAACATTTAGGCCTTACATGAAACGATTCGTCAGCTAATGGAACCAACTGATGACTACTGGTCGACCAGGGAAATTCTTAGTCGGGGGCAGCCCTACTGTTGTCACATTGAAAGTAATTATGAGTGAGTGAACTGGGGGTCACAGAGAAAGGGAATGAGCAAAGAAATTTGATTGAGCTTCTTCTTCCTCTTTTTTTTCCATGGCAAGGTTGCTTTAGAGACATACATGCACAAAACCCCACACTGTGCTCTGGTGTCAAGGTGGTGAAAGGACGAGAGAGGACAACACAAAGCCCCATTCACTGATAGCCTGCACACAATAACATTCATTTTCCACTTCTTAGCAAAATATTATCAATTCTTAACAAGATTGCAAACCTCCACTTCTCTCTATTAAATGGTCACACAGACAGGTATGTACCTCTCAGTTCGAGGAAATGATGACATTCCTGTGGTGACATCAAAGTGCTTTGGAAGCAGTGCTTTATAGTTATAATGTCACGTATTCCAATGGAAGTAATAGTTCTTTGCAATTTCTTCTGAACATAACTTTCCAACCTTGAAAACTGTAGCGGTTACGTCAATCGTTTAAACAAGGAACAAGTCCTTTGTGGCACTCTTCACTTCTATACAGGGGGTTATGGAATTATTTTTGAAGTATTGTGCCTCTTTGTTAAAGTTTCCAGCATCCAAAAACCTAACATTAACTCTGCTGAAGATTTGCCATTGACACAGTTCTTTTGGCACACAATATAAAAAAAAGTCTGTGAAACGTTTTTATTTCTAAACATTTCTTTTTTTTGCCCAAATGTGAAACGGGTGAGATGGCTTATAGGCATTTTATATATTGACACGTTAAATCATTTAAATGCTTGAGTCTTCGGAGGACATTGCCTGAGGGCCAATGTTTCAGTTTCCACTCGGCCACCCAACAGAAGCTCAACACAGATGGGGATATTTTAAGATACATTATCTTGCACTTTCCTGTTAATATTTGGTTCAATCTTTTTTAAGATGTTGCAACCTCTTTCCACTGATTTCTATGTCCCATTTGCTTAAACTTTAAATTCCATCTCAAGTCCATCAAGTTCCCAGGCCTTGTTTACCTGCACATAGCGAGCACTGCCACTCAACCATGATTTATGGAAGGAATTTGACCTTCAACTGAGGCTTGCTGCTTCTCTTGAGCAGCCCATAACAAAAGTACATTTAGTCCTTAATAGATATTTCATATGGAACATTAGGTCCAACTTTATCAAGATATCACTGTGAAAATAATGTGGCATTGACCTACAACACCGAAAGCAGCTAGATCACTAGTGATGTGAAGTTGAATAAGTTGAATACAAGTGATATATTAAATTCCCACTGCTCTTCTCTTACTCTCCTTTAAACCTAGTCATCTTTGCCTATGGCAAGTATCCTGCTTTGCTTGTTCAACTGAAGAAAAGCTTAAACCCCCCCTCAGGTAAGGATGTCTCCAAGAAACCCACAACTACACACACCGGGAGAACTAAACACACCTGCAGAGCAGCAGTAAGGGTTAGCTAAACATTAGCATCTGTTTAGACAGAGCTAATGAGGAGCTAATTGGTGAAGGACTGTGAAGTGTGTAAAAGTGTGTGTCACTAAATAGTGTTAACACTGTGTGAAGATAATGGCTCAGATAAGGCAAGCTAACAGATTAGCAACTGCAGGCTAAACAGCCAATTTGTCTACCGTTACAGATATGGAGCAAAACAAACAGCATATTCTACCATTCTAACCGCGCTTATTTGAAGTATTTTCCTTTTACAAACACGAGACAATCATTGTTGGGATAAACATATGTAACTATATGCACCGTAATCTACACAGTCGTCGTAGCGAGAGGAACTATCATCACAACAATCACAGTAGTCTTTGCCAAGGTCCAGACCTTAGAATCTGCCCACTCCATCGTGCCGACCAACGCAATGGGAGGACTGACAATAATCCAGTCAGCGCCATGGGCAGGTCTAATGCAGTTTTCCACAGCATGTAACCTACTGGTCATGATGCTTTGTTCCCTGAGCAATAAAAACAGTGATGGCTTAAAGGTATGCGCTTTCTTGATTTCTGTAATGCGTCCTAAAATGGTGCTTCAAGAGGATTCACTCAAGTGGATACATTGAAGGTCAACAGCATTTCTTTATTATTAAATACAATATTATAATCAAACGATAACTGTGATGCTGGTTCCTTGGATAAAATCCTTTTATGAAAAAAGTGGTACCTGACTCAAGACCTCCATATGGAGTACATGTAGTGCAAAAATGTCAAGTGCCACCTGTGACAGGCGTGAGTTTTTTATTCCAGCTGTAAACAATATATTGCTGCAGCTGAGACAAGATATCTCTTTATTATACATTAACAACATGTAAAAGTAAAATAAAAAAGACGAAGAAGAGAACATTCCAGCACGTTTAAGGAGCTAAATATGAATGTAATATTACATTAAATATAATGTTATGTAAACATTAATGTTACAGAGTCGGTTCTCTTAAATCACAAACAACACTTTAAATGCGGATAATTTTCGTTTGTTGTGTTGAGCTTTTGAGATATCTTTATCATCTGAAATTTAGGCTTCCACATCAATACAAGGGCAGTGAATATAATCTTGCTTTGTTGCTGAAATGACTAGAAAATCATGTTACAAAAATTCAACGACAGCAGGTTACTCCGGTTATTCCACAGATCTCGCTTTAGTATCAAGTATCTAGTTTGCTAAATGTTGATCCAAAGTTGTTTTTTAAAAACTTTTTATATCTTTTAATGTTTTGGGGATTTGGTCAGCAATGTAAAACTACTAACATCAAAGTGTAAGGACAATTTGATATGCACTGGAACTCCTGCCGTGTTTTTGTAATAATGGCCATGTTCAGCATTCAGAGATCTGGAAGATCTGCATCATGACTTCACAAGTATACATTCCGATAATATTCACAATCTGAATTATAGTAGTTTAATAAAAGAGAAATATCCATAATTACTTTGCAGATTCTCATGCCCTTTATCACTGCATACAATCAAATGCCATTATTTTTTAGTGTGACATTTTCAGTGAAAGGCAGACACAGACAGAGACTGTCTGTGTTGTCTTAAGCTTCACATGGTTTATAGGGCTGAAAGAGAGAAATACAGTGAATACAGTAAATGAGTTAGGAAATTAAAAAAAGAGCTAGAAGAGGTTCTAATCTTGACGCACACGTGGAAGTCAAATATAAACATTGTCACAACCAAGTCGCCAGAATAAACTGTTTGCGGAGATTTTCTTTCTGGCAATCGGGCTGATGGTTAACAATTTTGCTTTAAATTTTACGGTAGAGGATGATTTCAGCTTTTGCATCCAAACTTGAGAGTATTTATTATTCTAACCCATTGCTATAAGATCCAAAGATCAATTCTTCCACAAAAAAAGAGCAGAGTAAATGATAAATTTGGCTTTTTGTGCGCAAAATGACACATATTTGCAACTCTTCCTCACAGGGTATGTCTCCTTTTCTTCCTCCCCAACCGGTCAAGACAGATGTCCGTCCTCCACAGAGCTGGGTCTGTCTGACGTTCCTGCCTGTAATAGGGTTTTCGTTGCCACCGTACTCTACGGGGGAATTGTTGGGTCTATGTTTATCATAGAGTGTGGTCTTTACCTAGTTTGTAAAGTGTCCTGAGATAACTTTTGTTATGATTTGGCACTATAAATAAAATTCAATTGAATTGAATTGAATTGAATTAGCAGTTCCATCACTGTTTTAGCTGACTTATCAGACACAACATGACAAATGTTGACGAAACACGAAGGAAGCACACATCTTCATACAGCAGGCTACATCGTATACTCTAATATCCTTTTCCCACCAAAATTAGCGCATATATGCAATCAATTTAAATCTGAATCTAAATATAGGCAGTATGGAGGTAAGTAAAAATGTTATGGTGGTTACTTCTTTTTTTATTTGTTACTCATCAGTCCCCCTTTAAACTCAGTGCCAACTAATCCAGAAAGGTGTATGAGCCTTGCTTGCACAGAGAAGGGCAGAACTTCATGATGACAAAGAATTGCAAAAGTGACCAACCGACGGGACACGCGTTGCATTGTGCCAGAAAAAGCGGTGAAAATTAGTACAAAGCCGATGAATACATGTCACTACTACAGTCATTTGTCCTGGGAATGAAAACTGATTCTAACATTTCCCACTAAAGACAAAGGTCAGATGTGTTCGTGTTTTATTTTTGTCCAGTGGGAAAGGGGCTTTAGTGTTTCTTATGGGCACTGGTGCTTGTTATGTGGGTGTCAACAACCGGTGTTTAAATTATAAAATAATCATAAAATCCCAATAGTTGCATGCATGTAAAGAATGGAAAAGTTTTATGACACCATAACATTATAAATAAAGTCGAGCAGATTGTGGATTGATTTTCCATTTGAAGATGAATATCTGGTCGACTGCACCTGACATTCTCATCCAGTGTGATAATTACAGTGGAGAGCAATGGACGGGTAGCAAGAGAAAAGATCACTGATTGAATAACACAGGAAAGATGGGGATGAGTCATGAGATGCTGATTATTAGAGCAGTGCCTAAGATGTTAGACTTACAAAAGGTCATTAAGATACGGCAGCACTGAGATATCACAGATGAGAGCGGCAAACATACTCAGAATGATTAAAAGAAAAAGGGAGGTGTGCGGATAATGGCATGGCAGCATTTTGTTACTGTCCTTACCCTTCTTTGCATCTTCATACTTCCCCTTTTCTCCTTCGCTCCATTCCCTTTTTCCCTCCCTCGCTTTCATTCTGTCACTCTCTCCCCCAAATCTCCCTATGAAATCTACTCTTGCCACGGGTAATTACAATGAACAACTTCATATGGCTTCTCCGCCTGCTGCCAAGATAAGGCAGGGGAGCACGGCACACGCACACACATACACACACACACACCCACACACACACGCCACCATCCCCTATCTTATCTCCATCGTCACAGAACAACCGCCTTCTGCCCAATTCTGCCCTAATCTTCTGCGTAAACAATACTGATATTTCACCACCGTCCACAATGAAAGGAGGAGGGAGGAGGAGGACAGAGTGGAGGAAGGGGAAGGAGAAAAGGACTATGGCAGGATAGATGGAGGAGAAGGGTGCAAGACTGATTAAATCACTCTTTTATATATACTCACCACCCTCTTGGCTGATTCAGCCACAGTTTGGCTTGTCTACATTTATGTGCGCGGGTGTTCATTTATCCATACCACAGTAGAAAATGATGTAGGTTGTTACAGAGACACATTTTCCCTGTTGCTGCTCTTGTTATCTTTGCTACAGTAGCCTTGGGAATCTTGTCAGTGGCCATTAATGAATGTACTTTAAAACACTGGCATTTCAGATCTATATAATTTCTCTCAAGCTTTATCTTTGAAGGGCTGAGCACACGTTTGATAATAATGTATTGACATTATGACAAAGATTCACGACATTAACTTCCGTTAAGGTAAAAGTTCTGTTATGCTGTTGGCAAGGTAAGCAATAACTCCGCCAACCAAGTTTACAGTTCATTTGTTTAAAGGAGGGTTCTGGTTAGTAACAAGAAACATGAGCAGTCTGTGACTGCCAGGCAGGTTTTTAAACAAATCGGGTTAGTCAGAGTTATTTGGCAGACGAAATGAAAGCAGACAGTCAAAGTATTATTCAGAAACATGTTATCTTTTGTAAACATGTATCACAGTTACCAGTCTTCCTGGTTGAATTTTAATTTTGAGTGATAACTGCCATGTGCACAGTTTTCCTGGACAATTAAAAAACATGTGGTCTCAGTTGTGATTTTATCTTTAAATCAAGTTGTCCAGATCATTTTGTAAAACTGTTGACTTGTTTACAGTCAGTTGGGTCATAATTTTTGCAGACTTTTGTCAGACTGTCTGACAGAAGCTGTAGTTACATTCGGTTGTCAAGCTAATTTTAATTGAATCTGTCACAAAAAAAGCAATAATGAATTAGGCACATTTCCATCAACTGATTTGGAGCGCATAAACTGCTCTACAGGGCAGTTTTGTCAGCAGTTGGAGCTATAGGCTATGTGATGTGCAAAACTTGAACTTCATAATGATTCCCGCAGATGAATAAAGAATAACTTAAAGAGCCTCAGTTGTCCTTGCTTGAATATATCGTTTACAAATATCTGATCAGAGAAGGTCTTGGTACAGCATGTATGAACAGACATAGTCAGATACCAAAAGCGTGAAGCATACAAAGAATATCACATAATATCTAGAGCTTTCTCAAGGACTAAGGACCTAATCTAACTAAGGTGCTATGTCTATTAACTATTATGTGAATTAGTTTCAATATTCCATTTAGCGCATCAACTAAAAAAAACTAACTCGAGCAAGCGGAAAAAACTTTTCCCCCGCAATTGAGGAAGCAAATTTTGCCGTTTCATTCAACTGTTCTAATGTTTATGTTGCACATATTTTCAAAGAAAAGGATGACAGAAAATACAATCTAAACAAAATACACGTGCAGGTGAAGTAGAAACCTGCTATGGGCTTGGATAAAAACCTCATCTAAAGAAAGAAAAAAAGATCATATATGTATTTGGATGACTTACTTAAATAATCACATAAAAATACATGGCTATTGACTCCATGTTTTCACCAAGTTATAATTAGTATATGAAGGCTGTCAGGCCTCGGCAGGAATGAGGACTCAGATGCGAAGGTGAATAGGTTATACCGGCTTTTATTCTCAAACCAAAACTGAGCTGCATTGAGCTAGTAACAACACAAAACAAAGTCACTGTGAACAGGAGGAAAACAAAGGGACTATAAAATAAGTTTCTCCAAAAAACAAAGCTGACAAAAATGCATTCAAAATCAAAATCACTCTTCTTCAGAGGAAAAACAGAAAACAAGAGCGTGACGATACGCAGACTCAAAGGCTGGGACTAGGCTGTGGAACGGGCTGGACGTTTTCGACATGACGGGCGAAATACTCTGGCAACGAGACAGGGGAAGACACAGACTATATACACATGAGGAAGGGGAACACAGGTGGAAACAATCATGGATCAGGGGAGAACGTCAGACCGGTGACACAAGAGGAAGGGCAAGTGAGCTGAAACGAGAGGAGAGTTACCTTTCAAAATAAAACATGAAATTCACAAGACAAAAAACCCAAAGACTGGACAGTCCTCACCATGGTGTGACAAAGGCCACTATATAAAAATAATCAACGCATTCTTATGAACAGGTTCGTACAACATCAAACGGAAAAGTTCTGCAAAAAAATGTGTGTGATATCTTACAAAACGGTGAACGTAAGTCGACCGTGAGAAGGCGACAGACAGAAAGTCGTCCACATAGTCGACCGCAAAGTCGACCGCAAGACATGACGGACCAGGAGTGGCCCTCGCCTGTTGCTTTTAGTGTCCATTAGGTTTAGGCAAAGCTACTGTTACATTATCGGTTTTAGCCTACGAAAGGTTATGTTTAGGGTTAGGCTTGAAAGCCACTTGGTTAGGATCAGAAAAAATGGTGTGGTTTGGTTTAGTACGTCTGGGACGTGAATGTCAGCGGGAAGTATATCCGCGACATGAACTTCAGCGTGAAACGAACGCCTCTCGCCCGGGCGAGTCCTGTGTTTTGAATTACGGTGCATTGCATTCTTGGAAAATGCACTATGTACTACACATTACATTTAGTTGTTATATGTGCATGCACAAAAATGCATGAGAACAGCCTGAAATAATACACCAGAAATATCCTTTAAGAGCCAAGTTGAAGTCAGTAAACTGTGTAGGCTATACAGGTGAGTGAATGTAAATTTTCTGACTGAACAAATACTGGCATACGCCTACATCAGCTATGATTGACATCCCACTCAGAGACTCCTGTTGTGAAAACAGTATTGTTTGCTTCTAGTGACCTCACTCTATACATCACTGTACAACATCCTGGATCATCCAAAGTGTCTTGGCATTTAAATAGTTTAAGGTGACCTGCAAGTCCGTGGGACTGCAGCGATCTGAATGCTGAGGCTTTTAAGAGGATGCCCGGCTCTAGCGCTGAGCAGCACAAACCGACAACAGCTCAAGGTTTATGTATCTTTAGATTTATAATTCAGCTCACCAAATGATCACAGACATGAGCTGCACGACCTTTCAGAGGAAGATTGCAAGAGAAAAACAAAAGCAATGTTTAGGAAATTAGACAAAACCTCTGTTAGGACTTAAAGCCTCCCCGTCATGCTTTGTATGGGATGTTTTGCATGTATATATTGATATTTCTGTCTCCATTAAACTACAAAAGCAGCTTCCAGTCTAAGCAGTTGAATCTCTAACTCTCTCATCCTATCTCCCTTGTTCCCCTCCCTGTCCTCCTCCCTCAGCAGTGATGGTGCAGGATAACCTCGGGGGCCTGAGGAGAATTAGAAAGGAAAGTTGATTTAATCAGTTGCTCGCTCACATACACCTCCTCAGTCCAGGTTAGAGGGGGACAAGGTTGTATAAGTGCGTTCATGTGTGTCATCAAAACACGGCAGCACACTCTGAAGTCCCTAAATCAGCCGGGACATTTCTATTGTCAACACAACACTGACTGCAATGCTGAGGCCATCTGTTTTTCATGGGAAACTGTCCAACAAGCAGCTTTAGAACCTGTTCATTCACATAAACATGTTGTTACTTCTACTGTACATTAACATGAGGGTGAATAGAAGATAATTTCCTCCTTAAAAAAAAAAAAATTTTTTGCTAGATTTTGTTTTTCCCAAAATAATATTTTTGTATCTTGTTTTAAGCTAGGCTTAGGCAAAGTTGAATGTGCAAGGTATTTTTCACTGATCTGATAAGCTTCCTGATGATCATGATAAAACTGGCATGGTTGTAGTACTACCTAATTCCTCCTCAGGAGTCTTTGAATCAAATATGAAGATGAGGAACATTTAACAGTAAAGTAGCCAAGACTGCACTGAGGTCATGAGTCCAATTACCCCCAAACATAGCTGTTACCACGCTTAGACAAAAACTGACCAGACACCAAATAAAAGTCTGTAAATTTGTCTAAATGTCTGATAAATGTTGATCTAAAAAGTTTCAAAGCCTTCTACACTTTGAAAGGAATACAATCTTATTTGGGTCATGCTGAACTTTTATTAGTTCCTGTTCCGGTTCGCACCCCGGCTGGGGCCCTTCTGTGTGGAGTTTGCATGTTCTCCCCGTGTGTGCGTGGGTTTTCTCCGGGTTCTCCGGTTTCCTCCCACAATCCAAAAGACATGCACATGTTAGGTTAATTGATGACTCTAAAATTGCCTGTAGGTGTGAATGGTTGTCTGTCTCTGTACGTCTCTATGTGCCCTGTGATAGACTGGCGTCCTGTCCAGGGTGGACCCCCCCTCACGCCCGATGTCAGCTGGGATCGGCTCCAGCCCCCCGCGACCCCGACAGGGACAAGCGTTTGAAGATGAATGAATTAATAAACACTGGAATGAGCCTGTAAATCACCCACCATGTGTTAGTTTCATTTGTTGTAGACTCTCCCACAAGTCTCTAAAACACCCTGAAAGAAAAGTTTTAAAAAAGGGCTTAAGTGACCTCAATTTTTAAAGCATATAAAGACTCTCTCGAAAACATTAAAAAACAAATCTTGAGTTCAAGACTTACATAATAATATTTGGTTATTACTTTAAAATAAAACAATCACAACAAGCTCACAAGAGCAGCTTATTTGTTATTCCCTCGAGGGATGAATGCTTGGTTTTGCAGCCTGTCACCCAGTAAACATCATTCAGGATCTTTTCCCTGTGTCTTTATAAAAGACAACAGTTCGGGACGCACAGACAAAGTTATAGGGAGTCAAATACAGGAAGCTTCTTGTTGACAGATTGTCAATGGCTGAAACCGTGAGAGCCCATTTCAACCTGGTCAGGGTGGATTTCACTGTGTGCTCTAAAAGCCTATTTGTTGTGGAAAGGATTACGGTGACCGATCTAGTCGCAAACAAGATTAGCGGCAGCGGATCATGTTTGATTGGGAAGCTCCTAAACAGCCCTCACAACTGTGAGACAAGTTGTTACCCTGCTTGTAGGCAGTGGGATGGAAACCACAGGAATACACATACGCAAATAAGTCATGAGAGGAGGACAATCTGTGCTCTTTACTTCACTCTCTCTGAACAACCCACTTCTATGAATCACTGTTTCATCTGTCCAGCTCACTCTGAAAAGCAAGAGACAACAAAGCACACTCCGGAGTCATTTTGCCACTGATTTGGAGATTGAGCTGTGGAGTCATGTCTTTTTATAGAGATGGTCACACACACACTCATACAATCACAGTCACACACACACTCGGGAGTATCTGTAATCCCAAATTGAGACAGGCAGACACCCCCGATGCATCACTCTCCCGTTCATTTCATAGATTTGTCATCGTCCCTGGACAAAAGCACCTCGCCGGGATGACTAATCTGCACTCGGCTCGCTGTCCTGACTGACTCAGGCCGCCATGTCGATTCTATTTCAGACGTGACTCAGCGATCGCTGAAGAGAGCTATGATTGGAATTGAGACAAGTCACACAAAGGGGAGATGGAGACAAAGATGGACAGAGAGCCACAGAGGGGGGGCGGCGGGTAGAAATAGGAATTCTATATATTCTCGACTCATTAAAACTTATCCACAGCTGAAAGATGAATGGAGGCAAAGCAGTGCTTATATCACTCTGTATGTGTGCATATGTGTGTGTGTGTGTGTGTGTGTGTGTGTGTGTGTGTGTGTGTGTGTGTGTGTGTGTGTGTGTGTGTGTGTGTCTGAGAGGGAGTGTCTCAGTCCTCCCTTGTCTCCCCTTTGGCAGTGACAGTGAAGGCTCCAGGGCTGACACAGGGGACAGCCCACCTCAGCCTGGCCCAGAAACCCTCACCTTGTCTGGGCCACTAAGCACACCACGTTCCCCTCAGTCACCAGGCGTACCCATCCAGACAGTGATTCTGCTTAGCAGGGGAGGCTGGGACAGGAGTCGTTTTGGGAGTTTGGGTGCAGGTTGACAGGTTGTCATAACAAATGTGCACACACACTAACACACACTGAGGTTGTGCACGATATCAATATGATGATATGTGAGAGAAACTCCATCACTGTTTCTCCCCTCACTCGTCTCTTCTCCAACCCCACCCACCACCAAAACCACCAGTCCTGACATATCACCCTCAATGACCCAAATTGTTGAGCTAAGCAGTGTCTGACATGCATACACACCGGCACATACACACACTCAAACGCTCCCTTACACACACATAAAGAAGCACATGTATGCTTGACAAAACTGCAAGACAAAGCTACACACAAATACATGCAAATGTTCACATATAACTACTAAACAAGCACACTGTGTCCTTTATCTGCAGAAGGGACACATCCTGAGTTGGCTACTCAGATACAGAACAGTTATGATGGCCAGTTACTTGGAGAAAGCCTAAAAGATAAGAAAAAAAGCCCTTTATCAGGATATACTGGTTATCATTCACTGTACATTTACTCATTTATGTAACGGAAATATCTATTTCATCTATTTTCAAAAGGGAGATGTTTTACACAATAAAATGTTCTGTATACATTCGTTTAAGGTTCATAACTGATGAAGACAATAATAAAGAAAAGTATGTAATAACGGGATACCATGATATTTTCTGAGATTGTTATCACACCGTTGCAACCTGACACACCGTTATACTGTGTATATGCATATATGTGTATATGAGTTTGTCCTTCAAATTTCTCTCTCTCTCTCTCTCTCTCTCTCTCTCTCTCTCTCTCTCTCTCTCTCTCTCTCTCTCTCTCTCTCTCTCTCTCTCTCTCTCTCTCTCTCTCTCTCTCTTCTCACTCTCTCTCTCTCTGTCTCTCTCTTTCTCTCCAGATTGGTGGGCCTGCTGTCTTTGCCAGGCAGTGGTACACCATCCCTGCTGAATTATTAACATCTTGCAGAGAAGAGGAGCAGAGAGAGACAGACCGTATAAAGCCAGGCTAATTAAAGCAGTGGTATTAAAAGTGTGCCATGTCTCTTCCAAGAAGAGAGGAAAGAGAGATCAGCGTTGATACCTTTCCTCTCTCCGTGTCTCTATCACTTGTCCCCCCCTCCCCCGCCTCCCTCCTTCTCTCGCTTCACTTATCCCCCTCTTCCCTCGGCTTTCTCAGGAAAATTACAACCTGACTGCTCACTTTAATATTTCAGCATCTAAGTGAGTGTGACAGGCTCTCCTTTGTGTCGTTCCCTCTCTCCCCCAGTTCTTTCATGTGTCTCTATCTCCCTCCTTACACCAACCCACCCCTCTCTCCTCCCCGCCCCAACCTCCTCATGTCGTTTGCTTATCGTTCCCCCGATGGTTCAACTTTTACCATGTGACAGGAGAGAAAGAGGGAGGGAGACAAAAAAAACAAAAACAAATCAGGCTCAAAGCGAGGCCTCTCTGCCAGGCTATCAGGCTGTCTCTCTGTGAATTTCGTGACACGTACACGACCATGAACCTACAATGAGGAGAGGTATCGCTTTGCCCTGATGTACGCCACTCACACTCAGGCTTAGACAGTGTTTCAGAGTGACAGAGAGGGTAGTGATCTCATCCACAGAGACAGACATGGACTCAGAATAGAGGTGTGTGTGTTCATATTAGAAGTCACCTCCTATACTTGAGCCACTTCAGCAAGACGTCACACGAAACAGGAATGGTCTTTTGTACGCGTGCCCCGACACTCGTGTATCATTGTAAGTGAATATTAATGTGCGTCTGGACATGTATTATACACAAATGTATTATACATGATGGAGTTTGAGAGGTGTACTTGTTGGTGGAGTGATAAGAGCGTGTTATTGGGGGTGAATAGCCAAGAAGACGGCTCAGTGTGTTGTGTGTTCATCGGCACTATGATACACATCAATAATTTAGCTAGTCTCCCCTACTCCCCATTCATTCTATTTTCATCTCTGCCATTTGATATCCCTGTCTGCTTCCACTCTCAAAACAGAGCGCATTATGTCCAGAAAGCGAGTGAAAATATACAAAGAGCCTGAGGAAACGAGCCCTTTATTCAGAGAAGTAGGAAAGTAAATGGTACAACACACCAACAATGTATGCACAAAAGCATTCAGGAATCACACATCCGCACCTTCACATGCGCTGGTATGTCTGCACGCAAACACTGATTCACACACAAAAAGAATTGCACACACAAACAGACACTCTCGACTCAGTGAGCGGGTAGAGGCAGTGCACACAACATTGATCATATAATTTACTCCTCTCTATCAAGCTACAAGGCTATTGATCAAATAATTCCATATGCGGGCCTCGGCCACTGCCAAATTGCTAAAATGGGGCTGCTCTACTCAAAGCGTGTCCCATAATGGTTTTGGCATTGATCACGGCTCTCCCTCACTCACTCTCAATGCAAACAAACCCCATTTGACTGCAGAACTTGTGAGCAAGAAAGTGTATGTGAAGATAGACGACGCGATCGCAGAGAGCTGAACGGCAAGCACAACTGATGGACTTTAACACACTCACATGCACACACAGGCTTTCAGCGAATATTCTGGTGAATAATTGTGTGTCCAAATGTTGAAATTAACTATTTGCTGTGGTTTTCGGAGTAGAGCTGCACTGTGGATCGGCAGGTGGGTTTTTTAGGAATGATTGGAAGATTAAATCCAGTTGAGAGGCTGATTTGACCCCATTTTTACTCTGATTGCTCAGCTGGCTGATTTCCTGACGCTGCGTTGCCTGGGGCTGGAGTCACACAGACATATACACACACATGTACAGTAGGTGTGTTAGTAGTCTGTGAACCACAACACAAGCGCTTGCATGGATATACATACAATACTTGTGAGTGTGCACATACATATACACATGGAAACTCATCCACAGATGAGTTGCTGTTGGAGACAAAGAGTGTGTGGTGAAAAGTGAAAAAAAGAGAAATTTAAACGACACAATAGAACGAGTGAAGCAGCGATAGACGGAGGAAGTGACAATGATGTCGGGGTTTAGGTCATAAAATCTCAGTGAGGCCCCTCCCTTCGTGTGTTGTTGGGAAATGTACATGTATTCTTTTTTTATTCTTTATCTTAGGCAGAAATACTTTGAAGGAGCAATAAAAGTGTCTACAGAGAAAGTCACTCATGTCTGTCAGGCTGTCAACACAGGATGCATTTCAGCCATGCTTTTCAGCTGTCCATCTTCACGTCTGACTGAACAGATACATTTCGGTATCAATCAAATTACACAGGCCTTGTATTTGCTGGCATTTCACCTGTGTTTTTCATTCGTAACCACGATTTCCGCCGGATGATGAGTTTCCTGTCATTCGGTGAATTTTGGCCTATCGTCGATGCTTCTTTCCCTGGGGACTCCGGACACTGAGACAGGCCAAATACTGTCGATCTCAACACAATGCACTCATTGTAATTACACAGATGGGTTAACAGGTAAAGTAACTCTCTAATACATATTTATGTTTATTTATGTAAAATTTAGTTACAATGAAAAAAAACTATTTTAAGCTAGTCAAAAACTGGAATATATGTAAATTAGCAACAGTCTTTCAGTCTCCTCCTTCATCAGTGATGATGGAGGAGACTGAAAGTTCTGCTGAGACTCAGTATAGTCACTGGGCTGTAATGTACACATTATGTGCTTATTATACGGATATTTAGCTATTTTTCTATAATTATTCTTCACAAAAACAACCTAACAATGCACAAAGTGTCTTCAAATGTATCTGACTTAGTGTGGATATAGTCTCAGAGAGAGATCACGTGTGATCTGTGTTGGGAAAGAGCTGAGAAGTGTGACAGAGGAAACAAGAAGTGGAGAGAGACACAGAGGACAGAAAAGGATGGGAAAGAGATAGAGTGTGACAGAAAAGGAGAGGAGGAGAGTCCAGCTGGTGGCAGAAACAGAGAGATGTAAGGATATGACACCTCCTGTCTCTGCACCGGCCCTCGCTGGCCGCTGCTGGAACATACATGACAGTCCTGTCACACTCATTTACTCTCTCTTTTTATCAGGAGAGATATATGACGTGAGAAGGAGAGTCATACACAGTGGGCGAGAGGGACAGACAGAGAACTAAGCAGAGCACGAAGGAGACAAGGGGAATGAAAAGGAAAGACAGAAAGAAAGACAACCACCTCATTCGCCCGTTTACACTCACGCATAACACATGCACAAACCCACAATCAGCCACCAAACTGAATAAGTGAATTTCTAACTAGACAGAAAAAAGGCAACATCTTTTATCACTTCTCTACCCAAGAAAGAAAGAAATAGAGACAATGCATCGACTCACTTTCACATTGCCTCCGCTCTAGTGCCTCTCAGCCTGCCATGGTACTGTGCTGAGTACTGTTGTGTGTGTGGGGTTTCATTGCTCATAGGTTAAAAAAAAACATCATTTGAACTTTGTAAACTTTCTAAAGCTTGTTCCCATCCACAAAATGTTAACAAACGCCTCTCTCAAATGAGTTTTAACCTTCAACAAAATTTTAATTAAGCAACTCCTTGTGCACATACTCATACTAATAATATTATTTCACCCTAACGGTACAGGCTTCTCATATCTTTGTTGGTATTTCCAAAGCTCTCATAACATAAAGAAGGAGTAGGCAAAAGTGCATTTTATTTATTACTTTTAGTGTTTACTGTGTTGATCAGGGTATATTTATATCAGGTACTGGTAAGAAAATTAATCAAATACAATACAGTAAGGACAATTTGAGTAATAGAGCTTATTAGTTTGAAGTATTTACCTGTGTTCTATCAGGAAGGTACACAACAACAAGCATGCAGCAAGCCATATGCAGTGTATTGCCAGATGACATTGCATTTTGTTGCAATCAAGCCTGCAAGTCCCCTATGTTGTCATGCAAGTCACATGTATCTCATTAAAGTGACACAATGCTAATATTGGTCTGGATACAGCAATATAGATGTTTGGAACGATTGTTGAGGGATAAGGCCTGGTTTGCAGTCCGCATTCCAATACATTTTTTGTCTCTTTAAAAATACAACAAAAACTACATTAATGTAATAAAGCATGTGCATACCCAACTAAGTTATTATTATAAGTTTGTAGTTTAATAATAATTTGTAATTGCTGTGCTCTGTGCGGGCCGGTAAACATCTTCCAAACCAAACTCAGAAAGCCGATTCTTTATGGAAGCATGATATTGTCATATATCATTGTATGCTGTAGGACTGTACAATAAATTTTTTTTTAATCATCGGGATATCAAGAGATATGAGAAGAAAATGGCACTTTACTATCACTTTAAAAAAATTGTGCCTTTTGTGTTCAATTCAATGATCAATTTGTCCAATAAAATTATGTTGGAAATAATTTCCTTTGAGTATATGTAATTCAACAAGCATAGCAGTTGCATTTTAGCTGTAAACTGAAACTTCACAAGTAATGGACTGGTCTGCATTTATAAAGCACTTATATCTAAAGCCCTTTACAATGTTAGCTTGTGATTCACCCATTCACACACATAGACACACAGCATGTACCATGCAAAGTGCTGGCCAGCTATCAGGAGCAATTTGGGGTTCAGTACCTTACCATTTGGACATGGACAAGTGGACCTGCTCTACGTCCTGAGCCACAACCGCTCACATATCACATATTTCCTTATACTGTGCAGCCCTAGTGTGCTATAGCATAATATTTTCCTTCATTAGAACTAAGAACCAAACCGTAAAACACAGCCCCAGACCAAACATGCACAAAAGTAGTAGAAGCCATATCGACTATAAGTCTTTTTTGGCATTATTATTCATTCAAACATTAAGGTTGCAAAACAAAACCTATATGTATATCCATATTCACCCCCTCCTTCCCTTTATAACCTTACTTTGCTCCCACCATCCATATTCATGCCTGTAGAAGCAGGCAGGAGAGGAAACATCTCTGGGTGTTCCATGATTTGCATGTGATAAATAAATGAAGTGAACCAATCAAGGGAGCTCTGTGTGTGGGTGCTCATGTCCGTGGCGCTCAGCTGCTTAAAATTGCATGGCAGGAGATGGGGAAGGGTAAGCATAAGAGAAGGGGGGGGGGAGATCGGTCCAGCACAGTAGTTAGTTTATGTAAAGAAAGAGAGCCACTGAGTGAGAGAGAGAGAGAGGAATGAGAAAAGCAGAGCCTTCGAGGGCCCTGTCGCACCGCTCGACACAATAATGAATTTCAAATAAGTTATTCACTTCAGGAGTAAGTGGCTGGCACCTACTCCTTACAGCTGGTTTGTTGAGATAATTGATTTTCAAATAGTTTTGAGGACGAGGAACAGGGACGGGGGCTGGTGGAGGGAGTGGATGGGAGGGGGTTAGTGAGCGAACAGGGGATGACAACTCGTCAGGGGCAGTGTGCATATGTGTGTGTGTCGCACTGCTACTTTTGAGTGTGTGCATGTCAATTATGTGTGTGAGAAGTTACAGGGATGTTTTAATTCGCGTAGGAAAGAGGCCGTGTCGGAATGGAGGCTAGCTGTAATTAAACTGATACAGCTCTGCAGGCACACATACACACACTCATGTAGGAAAGATTAATTTTTCATGTCATGCACGTCTACTTCATCTCCACTGTCTCTCCTCTCTCATCCTGGCTCAGGGCGTGTTGGCTAGCTAAACTTTGCACTGCATTTCGCAGTGCTGTTAACATGGCAGCCCTCCTCTGCTGGCTGCACTAACACAGATAACTGAGCATCCGGGATGACAGCGACACAAACTCAATGAGATGCATTAGTGGCAGGATTTGAATTGACAATGTAATTTACCACATCTCTCTCTCTCTCTTCTGGCAACTCTCACCCTCTCTATCTGCCTCCACCACCCTCTTCTCGCTATCGGTCTGTTTAATTCATAGTAAGAGGGATAAAGTGAGGTGAGGAAACTCAAGCAGCTGCTGGGGTTTCCATCATAAATATGTTTAACACGTTAAACATCATACCGGAGAGAGTTGGAGATAGAACAACAAACACTGCGCAGCTAAATGGCTATTGTCCTCTGTAAAGTAGATAATACATTTTCAAATGATATATTATACCAAAGTAAAAGAACTGTTGCTTGAAAAAAGTAAAATCACTGAGTAAAAATGTGCTTAGATAAAAGTAAAAAGTAGGTCGGTTAAAATGTACAGGGGGAATGAAGGAAAATACAAATGATGATGATGTTATGATAGATCTAATAGTGTAAACACATTTAGGCTACAACATATGGTCAAGTCCATGTCATCACCTGTACCTCAACAGGAGTTACATCACACATACACACAATTAACACCAACAGCGTATTAAGATATACATTCTCCTGAATCTCAACAGGTTTTTACAGTGCAGGAACATTCAAAGCCAACAACACAATAAATACTCTATTGTACTATGCCTCCCCACAGAGTTGAAGGGCCCATATTACATAGGTTAGGCTTACTCAGCCTTACTAGAATGAACCTAGAGACAACCTTCAAATCATAATTAATAATAAGAAACAACATATGAAGGCCTGTTGCCCTAGCTGCAGCCACAAACAAACACAGACACACACACACACACACACACACACACATACACACACACACACGCACACGCACATGCACACACACACACACACACACACACACACACACACACACACACACACACACACACACACACACACACACGTACACTGACACACACACACACACACACACCCTTACTGAAGGTATGAGCATGAGCACGTTAGCTTTTAGCATGTAGGTTAGATCCAGCATGGACCTGTTTACACTGATTTTGGTTACATCACTACTTAAGGTAGATGCAACATTTGACCCACGGATACTTGAAATGTAGCTTAGTTCAATACTTGATATAAAAAGGAAACCTTACTACATGTAAAATGACTGATTTTTAAATGACTTTAAAAAGTACATGTTTGCTATAGAAAAAATACCAAAAAAACAACTATAGATGATGTAATCTAATTCTTTACGTCATCCCCTGGAATAGACTACTACTGTAATATTAGTATTAGTCTGGGCACTATCACTTAATTTTTCATTTACAAGGAGCATTATCAATGGTACAGATGCCAAATGCTTCTGGATAGACCTACAACCAATAAGAGCTACGGATCTGTGGTGCTTGCTCTGTGAAAAACAATGGCAGCTCGGTCACAATCTTTTTACAACTACAGCTAAACGGCACGCTAAAATGGTTTCCATTTTATGTGAGAAATAGTAAATACAGTAACAGAATATCGAGCCATATTTGGTCAGCCCTGTCTAGTTTGACACTTTGATGTATGAGCCTGAAAAAAAAGCGCTGAACGAGCAGACTGGACAGTGACGTTGTCAGTCATTGTCTTAAACCCGCCCCACATGAGATAAACGGTTGTGATTAGTCTGCCCTGGGCCAGGTCGGCTGGACATCCGTCTGAATGGGAGAGGTCCCAGACCAATCTGCCAGAACAAATGAAACATGAGCTTGGCTGATTTGTCTGGTTTCCAGGTTACATGACTTGTGCTTTATGCAGTTAGAGATTGCCTCCACACGGCTCTCACCCTGATAAGTGAAATAACTACTTTTTTCAATGGCCACATGCACTAACATATATATATATATATACATATATATATATATATATATATATATATATATATATATACATGTGTCTTAAAATGGAAACTAGATTTTGTTGCTGCTATATTAATGTTCTGAATATTGAGTAAAGTGCCTTTAACCAACATTCTGTATCAGTCATGAAAGTAGTGTGACAACAATGTCAGTGATGTATGTTAAGTGGTGCTTTAGTTGTCACATGTCCAAAAAAACGTTGCCATTGAACCTAATCCAGGGTTTACAGAATCATCCGCTATCAACGTTGTTTGAAGGGTGGTTTGTGAGCACACCTCCCGATTCTTTTCATGACTTGAATTCTCAGGCAACAGGACGGTTTGACAGTTTTGGCCTTGGGCCTAGACACTCATTTAGACTATAATTGAGCTATAAGCTAAAAGGGTAATCGGGATAGCCTCGATTTAGCACCTGACTGACTGTTTCTGTGTGTGTTTGTGCGTGTGTGTGTATGTGATTATGTGTGTTTATGTGGGTGCATGCGTGCGTGCATGCGTGCGTGTGTGAGTGTGTGCATATGAAACCCAAACCTTGTCATTGTGCAAGAGGAGGAGCGAGGAGCAGGCTCTGTGCAGACATGTACACAATCTCTGGAGATGAATTCTCACACAGGACAGAAGGTTGCAGGACTTAAGTCAGACATTCACACAAACATATACACACACACACACACACACACACACACACACACACACATATATATGGGCTAATTGCACACACTTGAAAGCACACTCAGAACACAATAGTTTTTTGTGCGTTTGTGCGTTTGTGTGTATGTGTACATGTGCGTGTTCTTTCTGATTCAGATTGACAGGATGCTTAGCAGGCTGTGTGCTCACTATAATTACACACACTTGAGAAATGTCGGCTCTCTATGTTGGAGAGGAGGGTGTAATCAACGCTCTCTCTGTCACACATACACACACCTGACATTCTTGCAAAGATTAGCAACACACCTCTGTGCTCTGGAATCCAATCTGAGGATGAGGAAAGGAAAATAAGTCAGGTACACACACACACACACACACACACACACACACACACACACACACACACACACACACACACACACACACACACACACACACACACACACACACACACACACACACACACACACACACACACACACAAAGGAAGCATCACTGCCATCACAGTAATCATCAGTGACAGCTGTTGTCTTATCATCAAATCTGTCATCATCATCACTATCATCATCACCTTCATCGTTGGATGTTGTTGGCAGCAATCTTTGTTTATTACTTTTGTCAAGAGCTTTAAAAACATAAACCCATTTGCATGTGCACACACGTACACACACACACCCACCCACACACGCACGCACAGGGAAATAACAATTTGGGTCCTTGTTTTGGGTATTTTTAAACTACTGCGCCATATTCAAGTCCATATTGAGGTTAGATATCCAGAACAACATGAGCAGACAACAAACAGAAACAAGAAATTTTAGTCCAAACATAAATATTTATATTCATATGTCGACCATACCTACCAAAGTGTAGGATAATGCATACAGGTCCCCACACCTTCATGACAAAATAGGTTGTTTACAAGTGCAGTCTTTTTTATTTTGTTGTTTTTTTAAAGTTGTTGACTGTTCCAGAAATGGCTAATGGATGAATTCCATAATGCAAACCCTACTGTTGAGGTCTGTTTGGGTTAAGCTAAAACTACCTGGTTAAGGCCTTTATGGTCACAAGAAATCAATAGCCTAATTTAGATTGAGCAGTCCGGTTCAGTTCAGTCTGTTACACATTTGAAGTTGTTTTTTTTTTGTGGTTTTCCATTGTCAAATGTTTGGATTGTAACAAGAGAACCTTTCCATTACATCTTGTTCTTTCATTTCCCCTCTGCTGAGTTAGTCTACCTCACACACTGATCTCATACTAAAAGGTGAAGCAAGAAACAATCCGGTCCATTGATTGTTGCAGATGTTCCTCTGCATGTCGGTGAAGAGAAAATACAGTGAGACCTGGATAGAACAGTGAGGAATGTTTTTTCAGCCCATCGCTATTGACAGGGCTGTAACAGGTTTATCTGTCAGGAACGCATTAACAGGGCATTAACAATCAAATAAATGAACAGACAACTGTTGAGGACAGTCACACTTCAACAAAATCTATAATTATGACTTATATCTTAGCCATATAAAGGTAGAAAAGAAGACATATGGCTTGATCTTCAGCTGTCATTTTTCTCCAAACTTACTTGTGAAAGAAAGTTTCTCAAACCCAAGCTAACTAAAATTGTTTTCTGCGTTCCTCCTGGGCACCTTAATTACCTCGGGCACCATTTACCAGAGATTATTAAGTCACAGCTGTCCCCTGCCTATGTTTATGTATGTATGTTTCTGCCCTCCCATCTCAGCCCTTAGGCTACCAGTCCTGCCTTTTAGCATAACAAGCGTGCACTCTGCAGTCCAGGTTCCATGGTCATTATTCTGCACCCTGTGGTCCCTGCATTCCCAAGTACTCCCCCAGGTCCTGGGCCTCCTGCAGGGCAGTGTTGAGGGAACACTGTTTTCATTAAGACGGTCATTTTCTGCACACTGTGATTTGTGTGCGTTCTTTTAAATAGTTTTTAAAAAGCCAGGGCCCCTTGCATTAAATACCGCCGCAGTAGAACTATTAAGTGGAGAGAAGCAGCCGGACAAACTGTCCTTGTTATGGCATTTCAATTCCATCACAACGGGGTGGCGTTAACACACATACGCACCCACACACATGCATGCACGCACGCACGCACGCACGCACGCACGCACGCACGCACGCACGCACGCACGCACGCACGCACGCACACACACACACACACACACACACACACACACACTACCTTAGCCCCTGTTGCAGACAGACAACAATAGCTTAAAATCTAAACATCACTTTTTTCGTCCTTATTGCCTTTGCACAGCATTCATTATTACTCAGGCATTTTGAGAGGAACTACAGCCCACACACACACGCACGCACGCACGCACGCACGCACGCACGCACGCATCCTTCCACTGTCTCCTCTTTACCAGCAGCCATTATTCTCTTTTGCCGAACTTCAAGACAGGCAAATTAATTACGGCCTTCTTGATCTAGAAACAATTATGATTGCAGCGCGGCCTCCTCAGCGGAGCCTCAAAGTGTCATGGCTGCCACTCCCAGCATCTTTGAAGCGTTGTGCTAGTGGATGGCACTATTAGTGTGGCACTGCATCTTATCACTATAGCCCCATCACCCTTTCTAAGAACTCTGTGGCAGTGTACCCTCTAATAATTAATAATTACCAAATCTAACTGCAGATATGCTTTTTCTCATTAGGAAGGAAGAGAGATACTTGCTCATTTCTTTCTGTCTCTGTGTCTGTGTGTGTGTGTGTGTGTACATTTATGTGTGCAAATGCATGCTTTTCTGTGTGTGTTTTTGCAACCCTTAATCCAGCAAAATACCTTTGTATACTGGTAGTTTACTTGGTCAAGTATGTTTTGGAGCAAACCTTAACCAAGTGCTTTGACTTGCCTAAACATAAAATTTAGTTGCCGGTGGTCCATTTCACATGATTTGCAACGCACAACCTGACATTTGCATTGCTCATTTTGATACGTTTGACTGCTCAAAACAGAAGCAATACATGCAACCTGTGCACAAGAGAATTTGTAAAATGACAATCATTCGTGACATGTGACACTGCCACCATTTATAGTTTGCATTTACAGATATCCTATAGGTAAAACAACTGAAATGGTTTGCACTCAATAATCAAAAGTTTGGCAACAGAAAAAATGTGAAATTACCTCTTTTTCAAAATGAAGCTATGAAGTTGCTGGTTACAGGTCAGTTTGTCCAAATGACGATATTTTCTTTCTTTGTTGTTAATATTATGTTTTAGGTTTCTATTTTTCCTTTTTATTAGAGTAGCTGAAGAGTGACAGGAGAGTGGGAAGAGAGAGGGGATGACACACAGCAAAGGTCAAATTTGGTCAAATTTGGTCAAATTTGAACCTGGGCTGTTGCCAAGGACTGAGCCTATACTGTAAATGCACGCACTCTTCCCTATGAGCTAGAGGCCACAAATCAAGCGACAAAGTTGTCTTACTCACCTCTAGTGGTACATATGCAGATACTGAAGTTCACATGGGATGTTGCAACCTGTTCTCATCCCAAAGTTGTTCCATGAAAACTGTGCACAGTGAGTTATGTGTGTAATCCAGAGTGCAGAGGACACTGATTCTGGAATGACAATTACTGTTGAAATTTAATATTTCAATGCTGTTAGTAACAAACAAAATTTCACTCACCTCCATTGTACTGATTTTCGTTTGCATAAATCACGTAAAAACACGCAAACAACAAAGCCATTTCAATATATTAGAGTTTTAGAAACGTTAATGCATTTTGGGAGCTGTTACTCCGTTTGCATTTCAACAGGATGTTATTCAACTGCCAACATGTCACTCAGACTCCATACTTGTATCTTGGCTTGTATTCTGAAATGTGCAGGGAAAGTAGAAAAATGAATCCGTAGCTCAGTTATACAATTTATCTATAAAATGTAATATGAAAGTCTTCATTAGGAGGGAATAAAAAGGTCAAATCCATCAATCGGTCCCTCTCACACGTCTCTTGCTGCTTGTCCCTCTGGCTGTCACTCATGATTTCTTTATGTCTCCTTTTGTATCTGCTCCTTCTAATACTTTTTCTTAACATTATGCCTCGAGGAAAATATTATTACACCCTGCTACTGCTTGGACTTTTTGCATGCGTGTGTGTGTGCGTGCATGTGTTTAGATGCCGGCAGGCAAGCGACGGTTTGGGTGTGAGGGCCTGCACCTGTTTTCATTCAGGTAGAGTGTGCTTCCACTTGCCTATCTGTGTATGTGTGCATGTGTGAATGAGTCTGGTGGATTAGGTGTGTTAGCTTCCAGGCAGCTCCTGGTCTCTCCCATAATCAACCTTCCCCTGCCTGCCTCGCTGCACTGACCTGGACTATTGTCCTGCATAAAGCACTATGGAGAGCAGCACCTCACCAGGCATTAGCATTTTAATCATCACAGACACACACACACACACACACACACACACACACACACACACACACACACACACACACACACACACACACACACACACACACACACACACAAACACACACACACACACACACACACACACACACACACACACACATTGTGGTGTTGTGTGAGTGTAAAATTGTCAAAAAACATTGAACATATCAGTGAAGAAGTGATTTTATGAGGAAAAAAAATTTCCATCACATTGGGAACGAAAAAACTTCCATCAGTTTTTTTTTCAGTTAACAAACTATATGTACTATGCGTACTTGTCAGCTTTATTTTTCTCACAATCAACTTCCCCTGGAGGCTCTGCAAGTGTTTTAACTCAATACTGCTTATGCACAATGTGTCAAAAGGAGAACATTCATGCTTCTTAATCGTTGCATTCAGAACAACTTCCTGGGTCTTTGCAGTTGTAAGGTCTCATTAGGCTAACTGTATTTAAAGCTGTTGTATAAAAAAGTGATTTAAGATAAGATAGAAACACCAGCCAGCATTCTTTCAGGAGAAGCCATTTGGAGATATTCGTTTATGCAGAGTATAGAAAACATCTTAAATTTGTTACTTTTATTATAATGCTATTTCCCTGTGTGTGTGAGTTGAGTGTTTACAGCAGTGTGCACTTCACATGACACTGCCTACTGTCAATCACCAGACACCCGGAGGGAAAAATGGAAATCCCTGCCAGGAGTACATGTCACATTAAACTTCACTATCACATGCATGTTTGTCATTAAGCTGGGACATAACTGTAAACCTTTAGGCAATCTTTGTTTTCTAAGTGATGAAACTGGTGATGTTTACTGTACATGTTAAAACCTCTATTTAGATAGCAATGTGAGGCAATAGGGTTGAATTGTTAAATGGTACACATAAGAAAAACCTGATCAGCAGAATATTACCCCATAGTCACACAAAACTAATTTTACAGTTTCCCTTCCTGTTTTGGTAAAACTCTGCACTATTAAGCACAATAGCACAACATTATCTCATCCACTTAGCATTAACATTAGCATTCATTTGGAATCATGTTTTCTTGCCACCTGACAAATCTAAGTCAGTATGGAGTCTCTTTTAAGCACTTTTCTGGGTCTAAACAATTTCCTGAGGAAAATATCTGGCTATTTATCTGCTTAAGATGCCACTGTATTCACCAGCTAGTTGCTAACTTTGTCTGCTGTTTACTGCTGAGAAATTATACATGTGGATTATTAGTGTTTTTGTTTGTTATTGCATAAAACAGCTACCTGCTTAGAGGGTTTGTCCCTACCCAATCCAGTCGCCAGAATAACATTTTGCACATTGTGTGTTTCTGCAAACCACAGATATGTTGAATATCAATGTTTCTGAAAAGCTGCGACCCATTCTCATTCCCTGCTTGTCAAATGCAGACACTGTTTCATGCTCCACAGTTGAACGTTACCTGACTTCAGGAGTACTTGCTCTGAACGTGTAATATTAAAGTCTATAATTTTACACTGGAGTCCGGTATGTCACATAGAGATGTAAAAGGATGCCAAAAACATTAAATATCAACATTTCTGTGGTTTGCAAAAACATGCTATGCCAACAGACCGTACCACCAAAGACTGTACAAAATATGGAAGTAGTCTGTGTGACATCATCCATAGGTTTCTGAGGAGACAAAATGAAGCTCGTTGTGGGTGGCATCTTGGCAAATGGGCAAAGAGGTGGAGCGCAGATTGAGATTGATTTTTCATTGTTAATATGAAAATACTGATTAGTTCAGCTTTAAGCTAGTTTCTTGTTTTAACATGTTTAACTTTTTTTGCCCACTCTATTTTTTCTTTATGATCAAATTATTTCATACCTTGTTATTTTTCCTTCATAGTATGTGTTTTATAACATTTGGTCATGGCTCATGCAGTAAAAAAGCTAGGGGGGTTTGTTTACACAAGTTGTGTGTTCTGTCTTACAGTGTCACACTCCTGAGAGAGACGGTGAGAATTGGCAACAGGTTAACACTGGTTTCTACTGGTGTAGTGAAAGAAATCCCCTCAGTTACATGAAAATCACCCGCTTATAAAAAGAGGTGTCATGTCCCAGGTGACTCCTGTGCCATGGAGTTATGCCTTTGCTTAATAAAATTTAAAAAAAATCATATCTGGGCTAAAAATATGCAGCCTTACCCGAACGAAGGAAATGAGGAGGAGGATGTGATATCTTCCTGTCTCAAAAGCAAGCCTTTCTCTTTCATGCCATCCCACTCTCCGATTGGTATAACAGGTAGGCTAATTAGTGGTGTGTCAGGGCCCTGTGGAGCTGAGGAATGAGGAAAAGGTAGCAGAGGTAGAGAAGTGGAGAGAGAGTGAGAGAGAGATTTCTGATTACCTGACAAGTTAGGGCTGGAAAGGCTACACTTAGCCCATTAAAGATTTTTTCTTCAGCATGACATTTGAGAGCAGCTGCGAAGTCGCGCACCACCTTGCCATTTCCCCGTACACTGGGCATCCATTTAGGGACAGGGATGGAGGGAGAGAGAGAGAGAGAGAGAGAGAGAGAGAGAGAGAGAGAGAGAGAGAGAGAGAGAGAGAGAGAGAGAGAGAGAGAGAGAGAGAGAGAGAGAGAGAGAGAGAGAGAGAGAGAGAGGCCACCAGGCCATCACAGGCGCACAAATGGATTTCATTCACCAAGGTGAACTGTAGTACACTGATAAATGCACTTCCTTGAATGTCAGCAAATGTCACCCAAGAAGCCATTTGCCACTGCTTTAATAGCTTCCCCAGACTTACAGTGGGAGTGACAGAAAGTAAGAAGGTATGAGGTGAGATAAGGAAGATGATGAGTCACATGGAGGGAGACACAGACAAAGCAGGGGACAAATAAATGCACACATGTACACGGAGGCAACTCACAAACACAGCAGAGAGATTAAAGCGAGAAGGAGAACAGATGAGAACAAGGTTGGGCTATTGTCACTTCCACATGATTAAGCAATTAGCTATTTGAGATGTCTCCAACAAGGTGGTTCAACTAGACAGAAGTGGCTATTTAAAACATAATCCCTCTCTTGCTTTCCGTCTCTGCCCACTGAATATATCTCCACATCTTTGTTTGTATCCTTCAACTCATTAATGTATTTACAGTATGTATGTATGTATGTATGTGTGTTTGCCTGTTTGCCTTTTGCTCTCTGTTATGCATATACCTGCAAACACACACACAGACACACAGTCTCACCCTTGTCTGTTCAAGCAAGTCGACATAATTAAGTGTAATGTGAGAACTTGCAGGTTCGGTTGACGCCTCTGCTTCCTGAGAACTGTCACAAAGGCCTCTCTCTCTCTTTCTCTCCCTCTCACACACACACACTCTCTCTCTCTCTCTCTCTCTCTCACACACACACACACACACACACACACACACACACACACACACACACAAACACACACGCACACCCACAAACACAGTTTAAAACACAGACAGGCAGTTACAGTAGTTGAAAGTGTAAGGATTACTTCATCCCAAGTAATCCCTGTACCAATATAAGACTGATAACAAATCCTTTGACTTGTTGCTCGAGGCCTTTGTTTCGAAGAAATAGTTAGAAGATAAACTGAAAAAAAAAAAACGGTTTTGTAATTTTTCTTGTTCTGTTTCTCTTTCACTCGAACAGTACTTAATCCTGTTGTTTTCCTTATTCCTTACGAGTGAAACCTCCTTTTGTGTCCGTGCACAACTTTCCCAGTGTGTTTTATGCCCGTAGATGTGCTCAGTATGCTTGAATTTAGTATTAACAAATATTATTGTGCGTGGGTGTGTGTGTGTGTGAGTGAGTGTGTGTAGGTCGTTTCTACTGCACGAGGACAACGCAGTCTGCAGCCAATCCTAATCCCCCATTCATTTCCACAAGCAGTTGCTAAGGTTACAAATTACCTTTGGTGCTGGTAAGTGGTTTCTTTTATGACACTGGACTCCCTAATCCTTTTACTGAATACATATTTCATTTAGGATTAGCACAACAACGGATACAGTTGTTCTTAGAATATTCCAACTCCAGCGCTCTGTTTTGTTCATGCTCATCAGGCACACCACTTTCATATCAACGACCGACTCTCATTTAAAATAACTAAATATATTAATAAATCTTTTTTTTTTAATTATTTCAGTCTTCTCTTTCTTTTTCCACACTAGAGTTTCATGAGGGGAAGTGAAACTCGGTCACACAGGTAGTGTTAGATAGGTAACGACATAGCTATTATCTGGTATACAATTGATTACCACATTATTCTCTCTTTCAGATTTTTCAGTGTCTTTTAACGGATGGCAACAATGGGGACTGTTTATTGATTTAAATCTCTCCCAACAGTTAATACACACAAGGAAGGAACTTATATGTTTTTTGTTTTGTTTTTCAGGAACTGAATTTGACTGGTTGACAAAGGGTTCTGGATTTGAGCTGATGGTTAACACACTGACTGATTGTATTTGCATCTACTTTTGATTTGAGGCCATCAGACGTAAACCACATTCTCCCCGTCCCACTACAACCAGTGTAAATGTGGGGTGTTTTCTCACCACTTCAAATCTTCATCTGTACCACCATCATGTTATTTAAGTGACGCATACAACAGCCAGTATTCTCTGCCGGGTCATTTTGGACCCGTAACACCACAGATGTAACTTTTTTTTTTTTTTTAGACCTTTAGAATTTACGAAAATTGTTAAATATTGATTTTGCTGCATTTAAATAGGTGTGTCTGAGGATTAGATGAAGCCTCATTCCAGGACAAAAAAGGAAAGTGTACTTTTTACACAGTTAAACTTGAAAACGGGTCAATTTTGACCCTAACACAACAGAAGGGTTAAAATACATCAGGTCTTTTACAATGAGAATTTGTGTGAGATTTCCACCCAGCACGGTCAAAATAATGTTTATGATTTACTTAATTACTAAATCATTATAAAACAAAGCACTGAGTTGTCTACTTGATGGCAAAGCAAAGAAAGTTTTTTATAGCTTTTCATACACAACGAGAATTAAAAATAACAATAAAATGATAAATACTACTACTAATAATAAAATGAATTAAAGAATAAACACAGCACAGCACAAAGCATTTCAATAATTTATGATAAATAAGTAGAAACAGATTCATTTAATTAATTAAATTATGAAAAAAAAATAAAGAGGAGAATTCAGGATGTAAGCACAAGCTGGATAATGGAGTGCTTTAGATTAAGCAGAACACATGAATGTTTTTTTTTTTATTTTAAACTTCAGGGTCGGGTCAAATCTTCCAAACGTCTAAATGCTGCTGGGGAACATAACACACCGCTACCTGATGACCTGCGAGAGGGAATGCCATATAACTGTTGAATAATGCATTTTCATCTCTAACCACGCAGCGATTTCCAGAAAAACTGTGGTATTTTCAACTCTACATGGTCTTTGTTAGGACCATATCAGCTGCGGCCTCAGAGGCTTTCCGTGGGAACCCCTTTGAGCTCAACCTGCTGGAAATAAAATGAGGTAGATTTTTCTGAATCTTGCCCAGACTTGAATGCTCCGATTCTTGCGTTTTTTCAGTATCAACTGAAGTTTGTTATTGGCTTAATGTGGCTACAATTTATACATGAACCTTTACAGCAGGATTTCTCACTTTATTTTCAACAGTGGAGAGTTGGGAATATTGTTCACCTGACATTCATGCCAATAAAGCAAACTGAATTGGAGTTCTAAGGAAAATAATGATGATATTGAATGAAATCTTTATCATGTCTAATCCAAATTGCTTCCTCATAGAAGAAGAGTTGCAGTAGAGCATGAGAGATGTTTTAGGGCTGAAGTGATAACCTCACTGCAACTACAAAAAGGAGCAACTGACTGACCGAGATGCAGTGGTAGAAAACATACTCATCCTTTACTGTAAGTCAACGTAACAGAACAACAATATAAAGACATGCATTTTAAATCCTACTTAAGTAAAAGTGCATAAGTAGAATCAGCAAAAGCACTCATCGAAAGTATCAAAAGCACTTGTTCTGAGTGTAAATACAAATGTATCAATGTGTAAGCAGAATTTTACCATTATAGCTGGAGCTACATTTAGTTACAAGTATTGTCCAACTTGAGAGTTAAACCCCTCCAAAGGGTCATCTCCTGACCACTCAAAGCGCTTTTACACTATACTTATCACACTCACCCACTCACACAGACTTTGATACAACGATGGCAGAGGCTACCTGCCCATCGTCCAATCTAATCATTCAAACTGGGGTTCAGTGTCTTGCCAAAGGACCAGAGGAGCCGGGGATCGAGCTTCCGAATTTAGGAACAACCCGCTGAACCACAGCAGACTGTCCAATAACCAAGATTGGATAACTTGTCTGAGCCTCAGACAGTTATTTGAATTACACCATCTGAGAGGTCTAGAGGAGAATGGCTCTCGTACTGTAGGCCTGTAAAGGGCCCCAACTACATACGCATTCTTATAAGGGGTCACAAGTCAAAAAGGTTGGGAAACACTGCTTTATTATTTTACAAAATGTTGTATTTAAAAAGCTAATCAAATGTCGTTTTAGGTCAAATCTTCATGTGAAAAGTAACTCCAGCTGTCATATAAATGTAGTCAAGGTAAAAGTACAGTATGGAGTATAACATTGAAGCACTTGTAGTAGTAGTTACTTACTTAGATATCATTCCGACTGCTGGGATGATATCTTATTTGATAGCTGACTACCTGCTCAACTAGCTGAATAAGTTTTTTTTTTTATAATTACTGCTGCTAACTGACTGGCTGGTTGGATGACTCGATGACTGACGGGCATATTGACTGGCTGCCTGTCTGACTGACTATTGAGGCTTAGTCCTGCTATGTGGTGAGATCATCATCACTGGCAACAAAAGACTGATGGGAAGAGGCTGTCAGCTTGTGTGTGTCAACGTGTATATGTGTGTGTGTGTGTGTGTGTGGGGGGGGGGGCACTGTATAAGTGTGTGATGGCTTCATTCCTGTATCAACACAGTACTCTCTGAGGATGAGTCAGTAGGCCTGCCTGACCAATACCCTCTCTCATCTCTCTCTATCGCTCATGCTCACGCTGACAAACACACACACACACACACACACACACACACACACACACACACACTAACACACGCACACACACACACACACGCACACACGCACGCACGCTCGCAAAAAAGCTCTCGGCATACACCCAAAAAAAATGTGGGCTTGGGGGTGAAGTGGTGCTTAGAAGGAGTGAACTTGGGGTGGAGAGAGACAAGAAAGGGACAGATAACACTTCTGTTGAAGACACAGGTTTATTTTCCTCAGTGGCTGTGTCTGTCTAATCCTGCATAGTAAAAACCGTCACATCTCCTCTAAACTTTTCATAAACTACTCCATATTTTAGTGATATCATAGTTGTATACCTCCCAAAGCTGACTCTCTTCTCTCTCTTTTGTGAGTATAAGGTGTAGAATAAAGAGAGCAGCAGAAAGAGAGAAGTGACAGGAAGAGCGAAGCCCTTGTTAGGAGGGACACATGGGGGAAGGGATTTAGCGTAACACCCAGCTGTCTACCTGTCTGTCTGATTGAGGGGAAAGTGGGGTTTTCAGTGTAACACAGAGCCAAGCTGTTCTCCTCTGTGACGGCTAAAAGTGTGTGCGCATTTGTACTCGCGCTGCTTGCTTGGTCTCGTGGGCACCATGGTGAGGAGGAGATAGGCAGACGACCAAAACCTCTCTCTCTCCTGTCTCCAGTAGCCTATAGATGTCTCTATACCGACACAAAGAGAAAATGAGAGGATGAGAGACACAGAGAGAGCCGGAAACAAACGGAGGGAAACAACAAAACAGCCGCTCTCCGTGCCAATGCAAAGCCCAATACTACTCTTCCTCTCTGTTTATGTTTTCATCTTGTTTTTGTCGTGTGACTCTCAGTCACCTGCTTTGAGGATATGTGACTTCTCCATTTTTTCTCTTTCTCTTCCTCCACTCTCTCTCTTTCCATTCTTAATCTTTTCTCTCTTTATCCATTGTTGTCCATCTTGGTGTCCTTCCTTCCTTCGGTGAAAGGACTCAGTGAGTGGTAGTATCGCCTTGGGTGCCTCTTTCACGTTGTTGTCCTCTGAGTTTCTGCACTTAATCCCAGGGGTCATCCTCCATGTAGGAAACTTTATACCATCCTTGCATTTCTTCCAGACCATATTGTTGTTGCATGAGTTGTATGACACTTATTTAAGGGTGTAAGCAGTCATCTTAAATGTGATTCATGACAGAGTATGTTTTATTTGCCTGGGTTTTTTTTTTTTTACGTGGTCCGCATGATGTCATTGTACATGATTTATTGTGTCCTGACTTTAGCAATATCATAATGGGCTATCAAACTGCAATCTTTAAACAAAAATCCAGGACAGTATTAAAAGGGAAACATACATTACTTTAGTGTTTAATAAAATTAACCATTCAAAAAGTGTTTTTTAATCACTTGCGGTTCGTTTTTAATTCTAATGAAATATGCAAAGTTAGTTTCTAAAAGAGGGAGATGACTTTACAGGATTTTATGTATGATGAAATATTAAATTGTATAGGTAAACTCATAATGCAATGTTTCCCTAAGGTTGTGCTTGTGTGTGTGTGTGTTTGTGTGTGTGTGTGTGTGTGTGTTCCATGTTAATTTACAGTTACACATAATACTATTCTTGCCAACCATGTATAAATTTACAAGTTTAAAAACAAAAGTGACACCATTTTTTTAAAACAAGTTTTATTGTTTTAAAAAAACAAACCTGAAATAGAATATGTAACCGTGGAATAATCAAGTTATATTTTCTTCTCATCCATAAAAACAACCACATTCCTATTTAAATTGAAATTCCCACTTTCAAACTTCATATGCAAAAACAAGCTGTTAAGTAAGGTTAATATTCCACTGCTAGCTGAATAAAATATAAATCAATAGCTAATACAATAGATTTTTTTTTAAACATATAAAAATAATAGCCTTTAATGATTATACTTCACTTGGTTTCTTAAAGGAGCGATCTACATCACATGTAATTTCCATAATGCAGTCATTATCATTACATTAAAGCAAAACCCAGTAAAACGGTTAAAGGCCTCAACAATGGTGCAGTGGCAATTAAAATGCTGGATAACCTACCTGACCTATGGGCAGTTATCCTTAATGATATAATAATAACAATCTCCTCTAAAAAAAGAACATTTTCCTCTTTTTCCTTTCAATAACTTACGTATTAAATATGGTTTAAGCTGTGGATTCATCAAATCCTTGATGCAAAGGGGCATAAGTGGCATTTTGTTAATCATGGGGAAGTTCAGTGACTTATTTCTGATAATAAAAAAACATGTATGATCACACATTTAAAATAAAGGGCAAATAAAACAAGTGGAGCCACTAAATTAAATAATTAAAAAAAGTTGAAAAGAAATTACAAATAAAGTTGCTCATGCTGATTTATTATTATAACCAATCTAGCCTGTAGCATTTGGTAGATTATGTATTAGGTTAGCAAAAAAAAGAAGTCTTTGCTTTGCTATAAAATGTTTAACAATAAAACTTTGAAAAAGAAACCTATAGGAGCTGCTGTAGCCTTGAGCACGGGAGGATATAAATAGGCACCAGACTTCACAAACACAAAAGATTTCTCAGGCAGCTGAGGAGGGATGCGAAGTGCTAAACTCACCAGCACCCAGTGACGTGGTGATATTGGTCGCTTTCCTGCCGGGGGAAGATTTCATAAACGCAGAAAAACAAACAGGGTCTGCGCGCTGACGGGGTTGTTGCGGGGTGAGGACGGTGGCACACTGGACACATCCTCCTGTAGGAAGGAAGCGGAGTTGTGGAAAAAAAAGCAAACAGGAGCCATAGACGTGTCTTTCTAACCCCGCCGTGAACCCGTGACCTTACCTTCCGACTACTTCCCATTACCTCTGCACGACATTTAGCCCACATACCGCAGAGCGCGCACGCACACGCAGCATTGTGTGGGGCTGTTTGGGAGGGGAGCGGGGGAGCAGGGGAGCAGGGGAGCAGCGAGGGCGGCGGCGCGCTGTTCACGCAGGGGTCAAAAGAATGAAAACCACCGTGTTTCACAGGGCGATTACGAAAATGCATGGACACAGGATGGTATGTGCAGCTACAGTCAACTGGGGGAGAAAATGGGAAGTTGCCGCACAGGGGCAGCCGTGTTGCCCAATACTAACCTGGAAATGCTCCATCTATTTTTTTCTTTCTCATTTTATCTCTTTTTGGTGAGAGGATGAAAAGGATTCACAGCAAATAATGAGTCACAAATGAGCAGCTAAAATCCACACCTTAAATAAAAAGTTAGATCTGCTGAGTTAGTTAGTCTTTATAATTTAATATTTTAGCTTAAAGCCACTGTTGAATAATTAGTATAACTGAGCACATTGTTTTCATACTAATTTAGTTTTCGTTTGGTTAACAATTAAAAGTATTTATTTATTTTTATGATGCCTTCAGCAGCAACCCTGCCTCCTGGAAATTGTTTAGTGATGTTGTTAAGGTCACTATTCCTTCTCCAAACAATGTCCTGTATTAGGCCTAGATGTTATTTTCTGACCTCCAATTGTGGTATATTCCTGCCTTATTACTTTAAAGTTGAACGGGCTCTTACATGCTATTATATCAAACTCTCATTTTCATAATATTTAATAATTTACAGTATTTTCAACTGGCCATAAAGGCTTATATGCTTTCCAATATGGTTATCGCCTATATTTTTGTGTGATCGCTATATATGATGCTTTTAGACTCTTTTCCCTCTGAAGTGGCTAAGCTGTCTCTTCAATGTTAAAAGATAGTAGGTTAACTGAGTGGAAAGGTCGCGGTTGCTTCAGAGGGAGAAACGAAGCAGCCACAGGAGACGCGGCGGAGGGCAGATCCACAACTACAGCTGCCACACATGAATGTTTGATAGGCGGGCGGGATAATGGCTCCTTAAATCAGTCACACATCCACATCTCCATCACGCTGTGACATCTGCCGTCCAAAGCTAATAAATTACAGCTGAATAATGAATGAGCATTTACAATAAACAAGATCAAATATATGTGTCATGTAGCAGGAAATATATAGGTCAAGTGTGTGAGGGATAAACTGACCTTCCCTGAGTGGTCTGAGCATCACTTTGGGTGTTTTTTTGTCTTTGCGTGTGTGTGTGTGCCGGACATGGCAGGTTACATGCAGACTTCGGTGGTTTCAGCAGTGTGTGTATGAGCCCCATGCGTACGAAAACATTATGGTTTCAATAGCAGGGAGTGGGTGTGCGTAGTGAGCGTATCTAACTTGATACAAACTACTGATACTGTAAGCCAGTCAGCACTGTACTGAGGAAAAATACCACCACAAGCAGTGAGAAAATCCTATTTTCGGCCACAGGATGAGAGAATTTTTTCTGACAAATACGCATACGCGTGTCGTTGGACAGAGACATACCAACATACATTTAAACATTTAATTTAACATTTAATCTATAACGTGGATCAGATCCAAAGTAAAGCTTTAGTTGCATTTAAGGAGGGAGTGCTTGAAATATTTCTGTCGTATGAAAACTAATAATTTTAAGTAATGAAAGCTGGAATCTTAGAGGATGGGCTGAACCTAAACACTGAAGTCCCAGTTTATGCATTTAAATGGAACAATAAAGACGTCAATGACAATACAAATAATGATAATAATACATTGTTATTGTTTTTGTATCCTCCAACACCTAAAAGAGCCCATAATATATTTATTAGAGCCTGTACTTGGCTAGTTAGGGCAGATTTTTTTAAATTATTATTTAAAACCTCCACACAGCTCTCAGACGGACTCATTTCTCGGGTCAAACTGTTGACCTGTTGCTTCTTTCCTTGTACCTGTAGGCCTCTGCCCCCCCCCCCCCCCCCCCCACCTCACCTGCTCTCCCACACGTCCGCTATTGATCTAGCGAGCCAAGCTGAGATGCGTGACATAAATCAGATTGAACGGGCGCTGCTCACCCGTGAGTAACCGTCTCCTCGGCCGCCACATCCCTCCGTTATTATCCTGTAAGCTAATATCCACTTATAGGACGGTTAGTTCCGGTCCTCACAGCTGATTGGCTGCTGAGTCGTCGTGTTGAATCCATACACCTGAACCACCGCAACACCGGCGCCGATCTGTTGCCGGGCAACCACTTTACGCAACTACTACTGCAATAAGCCAAATACTAAGTCAATTATCCAAGCAGTGATGTTATTTCTTTTAAAAGCTTGTTGTTAATGTTATTAATGACTCTGCATTAGCACACTTTGGCTACATAAAGCCATTCAGCCAAGTAGGCCTAACAGGTCCTGTGGCTTAGTTGCATTAGTTGTTGGACATAAAAATCCCCTTTGCAAATATAATGTTTAAGGCACAGTTATTTTCCTTATCAATTAATCTGTTGATTATATTCTCGATTAATCAATTAGTTGTTTGGTCTATAAAACCAAAGATGATCAAATGTCTTGTTTTGTCCAAAGGTGAAATATATATTTAGTTTACTGTCACAGAGGAGTAAAGATATCAGAATATTTTCACATTTAAGAAGCTAAAATCACATCATTTTGACATTTTTTTTGAAAAATTACTAAAACTGATTAATTGTATATCAAATATGCACACATTATTTTATAATTAACAACTAAATGCATTAATCTATGCGGCTCCACACCCAGTGTCTCATAAGTTAAATAAAGGCATTTGTTATACTTAGCAGGGAGATGTATTGAGCCGAGCAGCAAACTAACCCACACACACACACACACACACACACACACACACACACACACACACACACACACACACACACACACACACACACACACACACACACACACACACAAATATATACAGTCCACAGTGGTAGCCTATTTTTTTTTAGCCTCATTTTATTTTTTCACTGAAACATGATTTATATTTTTAAAAAGGTCTCATAGTAACGATAATCACAATCTCCTCATTTAAATTAACTTTCACAGACACCTGGGAGTGTCAGGAGTAGAGTGTTTTTGGAGCCTATTGACATCCTTGAAGTGATGTCCAGGTGGCAGTGAATTAGATTAATCACACAAAATCAAATCAAAGTCAAAGTTAATGTTACGGTAAGGCAAATAAATGTAATGAAAGACAGCAGAGGTTCCAATAACAATCAAAATATAGCATAAGTGTAAAAGTGTATAATACATCTATGATAGCAAAAAGACATTCCAACGAAAGTTAGCCAACAGTAAACCCATACTGCCACTGCAGCAGTGAAAAACTATGTGGGAATTATGCAACCAGCCTCTGTTTGCAACTATTCTTCCACTTTTTCTGATATGCTGCCTTCCTGCCTGCTCTGTGCAGGAATTGTTCTTCTGAACAATGATCACAGCCGCGCAGCTCAACAATCCCATGCACACTGAGCGAATATGACATGGCCCACCTCTTTTACACTTCTTGCCTGTCTCAAACTTGACTTGGGGGTAAACGGGCAATCGAGTGGAGTAATATCAAAAGCTGCAGTTAAGGAGGGGGGAGGGGGAAAGAGCGGGGGACAGAGAGACTGATGTCAGTTTTGGTTCATTGTGTGCCATGCAAACACTGCAATAAACAAAATGTGAGACAATGACGGGATCGTGGGCGACACAGTGACTGTAACCTTCATAGAGACACACAAAAGAGGGAAAGAGAGAAGTACACTTATTCAATATGGATCTATAGATGACTCACATTTGTCAATTACAAAATAAAGCTTTAATGGAAGCATCAGCTGAGAGACATTGAAGTTGTTGTTGGTTGTTTAACCACTTTCTGATTGTAGCAACTACTAATATTTCTATTCAATAATGTAATAATGTGCTGAAACAATAATGCACTAAGTAATCCATTATATGTACAATATTATTGGAACTTGTTTATTGATGCATTGACATGTAAGCAGTGCTTTATGGTTTAGGTCTTTCTGTAACTACTTTTTATGCTGTTGGGCAGTTTAATCTTTATAATTGCATTGGATTATTTTCGTCAAACATTTTGTAGCTAAATCAGAAGCTGAAAAGTAACTACATCTTTTAAATAAACGTAGTGGAGTAAAAAAGTACAATGATTCTTTCTGAAATATAGTGAAGATGAAGTATAAAGAAGCATAAAATGGAAGTACTTAAGTAAAGTTCAAGTACCCCAGAATAGTACTTATAATAAGTAATTGGGAACATTGACTTTCCACTGCTGATATAGTCAGGAGTCTAACTTAAAGTCTATAGCAGCCTACTAGAAGGATAATCAGCTATATTAACTTGAAGTAAAAAGCAAAAGTACTCATTATGCAGAAAAGCCCTTTTCAGTGCGTTTTGTTATACATATATATGTTTAATATTGAAGTATGATACATCCACATGCAAGGGGCATTTTTAACGTAGTTTGTAGAGGTGTGACTAATATCACCACTAAGTATTCTGTTGAATGGTTTAATCTGTAATAATGCATATATAATATACAGTATATTTGTAAGTAAAATCTGTAATCTGTAAACTGAATGTAGTGGATAAGAAGTACAGTACTTGGGTAAATGTACTAAGTTCTTTCCAGCATTAGTTATCTGTGTCCTATGTCTGTGTTTTACAGCATGCTGTTTTCACTCACACCGCCCTATGATGTGCTCTACCATATCACTAACTTATAAATAAGAGTCTTTTTCTCTGCTGAAATGTTAAAATGAAAGAGGTCAGCTGTGGAGCATGTGGCCAGCCCAGCTGCATCTAAAGCCGGGTTGAAAAGGACTGTGTAGCCAAAGAGTTGAGCGGCCTCAACTGTATGCATCATGCCGTCTGTATCCACGTCTCCCACATTAGTAAGCTTTGAGAGCGATATGTCAGCCAGAGTAATTATGGCCTGTCAGCTCCTGTGACACTGGGCTTAAGGGCCATCTCCACAGCTCCTATCTGCATCTAAGAGCCGGGCCACTTAATAAGCCTTGACAGTCGATTCCAAAACAGACATATTTTCTTTAAGAAATTCTGTCAACATTTTTGCTGATGTAACTCTGGCCATTGCGTTAACTCTCCAGAGTCCTGAGTGCACTTTAAGGCCCACACATGCAGACGAGTGACTGAAACACAGGGATTCTTTAAGGGTTAGATGTTGAACTAAAACATAGCTGAGCTGACAAAGTGGAGGAGGTGTTGTTTTGCTCCTTAGCAGTCGGCCTTTTGTTTTTAGAGGGGTGACTGTGAGGGCCAGGGGATGTTCAGGGGGTGATAGCAGGTCAACAGTGGAGGCCGCATAGAAGTGGTTTACATCATCTGAAATCTGAGAACCTGTCGATTATTTGGAGATGCAGCTTAGCCCTGTGTCAAGTTGTTCTATTCATAACTATGTCATTGTTTTGGTTAGGCGCCTATTTAATGTTGAAAGTTTAGTGTGTTTAAGGGCTAATAACATTATGGTAAATTTATCATGACCATTCACATGCTCTAATATGTCTCAAGCTCTAGTATGCAAGTTGTTGCAGCAATTTTTGGGTTAACACCATTTGTTATGCAGAGTTGGTGCTAATTTTAACATTTTTTTTAACTACTCGAGAATTGATCAAAAATGGTAAACAATCGCTCCACAATGCCACATGAACATATCCAGACTTTGACGAACACCATAGGAAAATCCATGCGGAGATTGGATGGCAAGCACTTCTGTTCTGGAAACTGCTCAGAAACACCCTTATTGTCAGTATACCTAGGAAAGCCATGAGTCCTCTGAATGCCCTACGTCTCTAGTTTGTGGCTGTGGCGTTTCATGAGGCTGTGATTATCCTAGAGGTCACAACAGCTCATTTTATTCAGTGAGGTCAAGTTTCAAAAAATGGTCTCACTACTATGAAATGGCTGCTATGGGAACTAACATCACCACACATAAACACATTTGGGCTCAAGGAATCCACAAGAGTCTCATCTTTCCAGTCAGACCCAATTGATGCAATTCAAGACTGTTTAGGGACCGTAGTATGCAGAAATATTCAAACACAACATTTTAGAATAGGCCAAAATAGCACACTTGAACTGCATTAAAAAAACATTACATTGCACATATTTTTGCCCCAAAATATCTGGGATCATCATAAAGTGTGTATGTCCATTAAGGGGAGGCTCGAGGGTATACCCATGACACATCAGATATCTTGAGGTTAGAGGTCAAGGGACCCCTTTGAATATGGCTATTCTAGTTTTTACCCTCCGGTAAATTTAATCTAACTTTGGAGTGATATTTAGAATGATTCCCGACAAACTATACCATTATGTTTGGCATCAATGGATTCTTTAGATTGTTGGTTTCATATGACACCAACATATGCATGATAACTTGAAAACTGAGTCTACTACAGCTTCTGAAAGAAAAAGCTGATGGGCCGTCAGAGCCTTGAAGTCCTTGGGGACTGGAAGGTGAGCATCATATGTAAAGCTTGAGGCAATGCATCTGAAATGCACCCATTATATTTATTTCTCCGTCTCTGACTCTGTCTCAAATCAACTCATCTACCTGGAAGAGTGAACACACGACCTCCTCAAGCGCTGCTGCTCCGTGTCATATTGCTGCAGCTCTTTAACAAAGGGACCAGGCGACTGTGCGGTTAAACTGACGGTGAAAGAGATGACGTTAGATAATGCAGATTTAATATAGAGTTACCTGAATGAACAAAGAGGCTATATGAGGAATAACATAATTTTTAATATGTCGCTAACACCAGTAGGTGATAAAGAGCCAACAACCTGAAATAGTTGTTGTCACTTTGTCACCTGCAGGCTGCTGGTCAATGTAGATTTTCACAAGTAATTGTAAATCCCATTATCATGTGCACAGATATTGTGTAAGAGTTTGTCAGTTCAATAATTAAATATACGGGTTGAAAAATACAAGAGTTGAGGTAAAGTTTAATTTGCCAAATCACAAATTGATAAGAGACCAGACATAAGATACTTAAAATATGTCAATGATTTCATAAAGGCAGAAAGAAAGTGGCATGAATTCAGAATCCACTTGTTATTAACTGGACCAAGTTTAAATTAAATAATAAATCTAAATTGGATTTTACTTTTAAACTCCTAAATTTTTTTGTGGAAGCCACCTGCTTCAGAAATGATGACTGGTGGGGAGGAAGAGACCAGACAAGCCTAATTGATTTTTAAGTGGTGTCTCTGTGGGTTAGAAGAGTAAGAGGGGAGTCCACTTCAGGGATCCACCAAACTCCTCCAGTTTGTACCTGAATTGAGGGGCAGTGATGTGTTGCTGATGCGGCTCAACAAGCCACACTGGGGGCCAAATGAGGGTAGGACGGAGGGGCCAGAGCTGGAGCTGAGCTCAGTGCTCCAGCGGGGGATGGAGGGTGATTATAAATGAACTTACTTCTGCAGAGGCAATAAGCTGACATGTCAAGCCTGTTTCACCAAACAATAGAAGATATATCAGGTATGTGATACAGGCACACTAACACAAAAGCCCTCCTGCTCTTTCTTGTCCTGTCTCTGATCACACTTTTAGTGATCAGACACCACTTAGACACCAATCATTAAAAATCCTGCCAATTTAGACACATTTGACTTTATAGTCTTAAGGCCATAATGTGTTAATTTACAGCACATTATGTGTGTGTTAATGTGCCATTATTAAAGACCAGTGATGCCGGGGTATGCGCCACCCACCGACACACACAAAAAACACACACACACACGCATATAAGCACACACACACACACACACACACACGCACGCACACGCGCACACACACGCGCGCGCCCATCATGGAGCCCGGACCTGCAGAAAAGAAGCAACTCTGAGTGAGCGGAAGAAAAGGGGGAGAGGGAGGCCGGTTGCAGCTCCACTCTTCCAGGGTCCCACACACAAGATCCGGGCGCACGGCTCCATTGAGTACGAGGAGGCTTTTGCATGGAGGTTCATTAGAAGTAACGAGTTGACACAAGGTAAATCTTAATGCTGAGGCGCCTTTCTCTACCGGCCCGGGGAGGAGCCCTCATTAACTGTCGCTAACAACCCGTGTAAATACACTGATTGGACAGCTCCGATACAAGCTCCCAGCCCTGCCAGGAAGTCCCCCTAATGAGACCACACAATAAAAACAATAAAAGAAAGGACAGAGAGAGAGAGAGAGAGAGAGAGGGAGAGAGAGAGAGGGAGAGAGAGAGAGAGGTGTTAAAAACTTTTCTACAAGCTTTGCTATTAAAGTTGGCGCCACATTTACAGATCATTATGACAACACTGTCACAAAAAAGATGTGCGTTTTTGTGTTTAGTTTATGCTGCTGCAGACGTGCACGGAGGAGTGACCTATTCCACCTGTGAAGCAGGAGTTAGCAGCTGTCAACAGTTCTAAAGTAGGCTCCAGCGACTCAATTGTCCTGACGTTGCGTGTCATTCAATCAAGTAAATCATGTGCATAATGACTTGCATCCGTTTCGCCTTTAAGTGGTTTGAAAAGGAAAAATAAGATAACATAAAGCATCAGGTAAGAGGTTTTATCTGAGAGCGGAATGCACTGCAAACAATATCACAACACTTCAATTCTAATTGTATCATATTTTCACCCCAAATGCGTAAAATCTGCAAAGTTATAAGTCTGACAATAAGGCGACTCCACAAATTGACTTACTACAGGAACTTTTCAGAAACATGTGTTCGAATCTAAAAGTAAAAACAATATGTCTAATATTTCTACATTATTCAAATAGTAATTAAAAAAGTCCTGGGATGATCCCATCTCGTTGCCAGGGGGTTCACACTGTTTAGCAAGAAACACATATTTTCGAAACTCTACATTCAATGCCTTGTTTAGATTGATACTTTTTACAGTGTGGACACAGCATAGAGTCCCCGTACACTGGCTGCCCGGGGACGGAGGGGATTGTGTGCCCCGTCCCGACAGCATCACACGTGCTCCGCAAAGGCACAGATCTCCCCGGTGCTCCGTGGATCAAAATGGCAAACGCACCAAATAAAACGTCGAAATAAGACTCGCGATCTTAAAGAAGAAATCTGCTAAAAGCTTATTACTTCCTCGTTCGAAATAAAAATGCCTGAGCGTATCTATATTATATCATACATGTTTTTTTAAGTATCCGGAAAAAAAGACTCTTTAACAACATCACTGGAAATATCGTAGACGGAAACGGGTCTGCTTAACTTACAGGAGCAGTGGTTGGGTTTCCATCCTGATCTTTGACAAATTAAGCAGAGAAATGGCAGTGGACCAGTGTCACGTCCAGTCCCAAGATCGAATAGTGACAGCCCATGACTGGACCCTGCTCACAGCTCTGCAGAGGACGGAGGAGAGCAAGAAGAAAAACAAGAGCAAAAAGCTGAAAAGGTAATTCCTAATATGTTTGGTTAAAAAAAAACCATCAGCGTTAGATTTCCACATCACTTAAATACAATTTCTAGCATATGAATAATCAAAAGTTCTCATACATGCAAAAATAAATGCCTGTGTGCACGTGCACATACATATAAAACTAAGGAGGCAACTGTGTTTAAAGGAATAATGAGAATCATGATTTTTTTTTCTTATGGAGGTGGGGGGTGGGGGGTACGTACCCGTCATTGCTCCAAAGTGTCGTCCTGTGCATTGTTGAGATGAATCCAGGATGGAGCAGCAGCCACATGAGTCTCTCCTGTGTTTGCCAAGGAGGGGTGTGCTGCCTTTTCTGGCCAGCCTCTGCCAAACCGGGGTCAACGAGGGAGCAAAAAAATAAAGCAAGACCACTTTCTTTCGTGCCTTCTTTCTCTTTCACTCTTACCTTTTACAGTCAACACCTTTTCCTTTCTTTCTCTCTTCGGGTCCCCTTCTCTCTCTCTCTCTCTTTCTCTCTCTCTCTTACTCTCGTACATGACGTAACACCATCTTTATTTATTTGCCCCCCTCATTGGAACAGACTGATAATAAAAATTAGTACTAATTGGCAATTAACCAGTATGGTCACTAACATTTTTGATTTTTTTTTGCCTTTGGAGCCAAATAATCGTATACTTTCTTTAAGAGCAGCAACTCATTTTATTTATTGAAAAGTTTGCTAAACAATGTGATTTACAGTCAATTAACAGCAATAACGTCACGTGGGAAGAGAGATGTCTGTGCAAAGCAAGCGACAAGCGTCTCTGTCTGCTTGGACAGCATATTAACAGTGTTTTAGAGTGTAAACTGCTATTTGTGTTGTCGTGTCTGGAGGTTTAGGCTGTAAGTAAACGGAGAAGACGCTAAATGCTCGGTGTTCATTCAGAGCTCTTGTCCCCCGCTGCTCGGAACATTCAGCAAGCCCTCGGATAAACACACAATTACGGCAGGTGAATAAACTTGTTTGGGGGGTGTTAATTACATGCTTAACGTAAACAAAAGCCATGTAAAAGAATGTGAATTAGCACTGGCTTTTTCTCCTCAATCCCCATTCAGGTTTTACATTTCACCTCTAGTCTTTTCTAGGAGTGATTTCCGAATTGCCTGCGAGGGCTACTCCCAAGCGAGGCTCTTCCAAAACATAATGCTGGATAATACCTGCAGCCTTGGCTTGAATGGTGATCACCTAAATTGGTGAACCAGGAACCCAGTCAGGTAGAGGGCTTTGCATATTCGGACTAGTGCTGCTAAGCCTACACTCTCAACTTAATTTTAGGGTTTTGTGCGCGTGCATGTGTGTGTGTGTACGTGTGTGAGAAAGAGAGAGAGCGAGGGGTGGGGGTATAGGCTAGGAGGTTAGTTTTAACACCAGCATGAAAATACCAGCCTTTACTTCCAGTCCACAGAGCTTTCCTACGGGACCAATTCAAATGCCACTTGGAATTAGTTCTCCTGAGGTTCGTATAGCAGCGTAGTGGACAGGTTTGATCCCGTACACTACCCTACCCCCTCACACATGCGCGCACGCACACGACCCCCCCAAAAAGACACGCACAGACCAAACGCCTAACCCTGCAACAGGATCATCGCAACCCCTGCTCTGTATCACATACGCCTACAAACACTCGCACAACACGCGTGCACGTATGCACATGCAGGAATTATGCAGGAATTGTACCCTCTTTTGCCCAAAACACCCGTGCGTAAAAGTGCGCCAACGTGCGTAATTGCACGCTCGCCCCTGCAGATTTTAAAGTATATCAGTTAAGGTGAAACAGTGAACATAAACAGGTAGCACTGCCTGTGCATGCATATGGAGCTGGTCTACTCACTGTCCCTCCAAGCTTGAAGTCGGTGGTGTATCTGGCCAGCCCCGGAGAATGTGCAAATCTGAGAGAGGGAAGGAAAAGTTTTGAATTCCTGAATGATTTTGTTGAGAGGCGGCTTAGGATCATTATGTCAGCTTTATTGAGGGCGGATTAAGCGGAGTCTAGATGCTACGCCTAGTACACGGCCCTTTCACAATGTGAGCACTGTTCGTGTTAGAGTGAACTCACACTATTTTAACACCCTATAAGCCCTGTCTAAATATGAAGCCGTTTTAGCCATAAACATGAAAATCACACCGCCGTGGCTACTGCTATAAGCCCAGTCCTGTGACTGGATGTGGACATTGATCATGTCCTTACCACTAGATCAAATACATGAAAACGGCTTTTATGTCCCCAAGAAGCTTTCATGTTGCCATTTGATTGTAATTCCAATACTAATGGTATTAATTAGAGGGCTGGACTATCAAAACCCCGTGATAAACGGGTGGCATTAAAGGGTGATGCCACTGGCAAATTAGTTTTCGAACTGAAACGCCATGATCTTTGTTTAATCAACAAAACGCAGCGCATCGATATTCATTTGGAACAATAAATTGTGTTGGTTGGAGAGAAAGCAGTGGGCAGGGGGCCAGGGCTGCGGCCAGCGTCCTGGAGGCAAGGCCGGGGACAGCAGGAGGGGGAGCGGCATCACACTGCAGCCTACACCCCGGACCAGCACTCACCAAACACAAAGTGACCACACACACCAGCGAGCCCGAGTAAAGTCATGCTCTGACAATGTCATACAATTGCGAACATGCAATTTTTAAATCGACCGATCCAGGGCAGCCGCCCAAAGAGACAGGAATGTGTCACAATTTGACCTTTTAGAAAACAATAAAATTGAGAGTGATAACATATGAAAATAAAATACGTAGATGACCCTAACGCCTTCCTGTCCCTCGCACAAAAAGGATTGGACTGATAGAAAAAGATTTTAAAAAGTAGCTACTACAGGAAAAACTAAGAAAATAATGTGGAAATGGACTCGCTTCAATTCAAAACGTGTATTCCGGAGTTGCAGTCATTGGTTGTCCATTTGTCACCCTTTTAAAGCTCCCTCTGCCTCCCTCCCTCCCTCCCTCCCCGTTTCTGCTAAGCATCTCCAGTCTACATATCTTCTTTAGCTTTAACGAGCCTCGTTAAGATCGCAATAATATTCCACCCTCTAATTGCTCATTCCATTCAGCAGATAGGCGAGCATGGCTTGTGCCTGATGCGCGCGGTGCGGTGGGAGGGTTGCTGTGGAGATCGGAGACTCTGATAACCCCCTGTGCGTGCTGCACAAGTGGTGAAAGCCTCGCGCTACGTACTGGCTAATGATTGGCACGCTTGACAGTGATTGGCAGGGCTGCCATGACAACGCTACAACGACACCAAGAAGACCAATAGAAAAGGGAAACAAAATGTTTCAATGCTACACTCAACGACGGATTTAGGGGGGAGATATTATGAGGCTGGTGTCATTAGGCGATAGCCATTGAATCATTCAATCTTTTTTACTAGCCGTATTTTTCGGTTTTACCCTTTTCTCGATAATTTTCTTTCTCTCTCAGGTCATTTCCATGGTTTTCAGATCCCCTTTAGAGCTTTATCCCTCCCATTTCTTCCTACCAAACTTCGCTGATCGCCCTGTGCTCCTGGCGAACAGCGCTCCCACCACCAGGTCTCCAGAAGACTTGTCCATGTTTCAGCTACCGACCCTCAACTTCTCCCCGGAGCAGGTGGCGAGCGTCTGTGAGACGCTGGAGGAGACCGGGGACATCGAACGGCTGGGCCGTTTCCTCTGGTCCCTGCCTGTGGCTCCGGGAGCATGCGAAGCGATCAACAAGCACGAGTCGATCCTGCGCGCCCGGGCCGTGGTGGCGTTCCACACGGGGAATTTCAGAGACCTCTACCACATCCTGGAGAACCACAAGTTCACCAAGGACTCGCACGGCAAACTGCAGGCCATGTGGCTGGAAGCGCACTACCAGGAGGCCGAGAAGCTTCGCGGTCGTCCCCTCGGACCGGTCGATAAGTACCGGGTGCGGAAGAAGTTTCCGCTGCCTCGGACCATCTGGGACGGCGAGCAGAAGACGCATTGTTTCAAAGAGAGGACGCGGAGCCTGCTGAGGGAGTGGTACCTTCAGGACCCATATCCAAATCCCAGCAAGAAAAGGGAACTGGCTCAAGCCACTGGACTCACTCCTACACAGGTCGGAAACTGGTTTAAAAACCGGAGGCAACGAGACAGAGCCGCGGCAGCCAAAAACAGGTTGGTGATTCTAGCACTGAGCCTACTGACAAAACACAACAATGTACAAAAGTTCGTCTAAAATGCATAAATTCAAAGGGAAAGATGAGGTTTTATTAAACATGTAGTTATGTTTATGGTCAGAGAGTGACTAGGAAACGGACGAGTCTGTGTGGCAGGGGGAGGGAGCAGGCGGCGACATTTTTGTTATGAAGTGAAATCAGGATGAACATCTAAAACACGATTTATGCTGTTGTAAATATCCCAAAGTGTCTTTTGAAAATATAAGATGTGTTTTTATTCCATTTACAAGAGCTTCTAAAACATTTCCGGCACATTGGTAATTTCACGTCGCGGCTATTTTAAACAGAATGTGGAATTATCTGATATAAAAACAACACTATTCATGTTAAAACTCGAGTCCGGTGGTCAAATTACTCTGAATAATAAAATAACAATTATTATAATAAAAATCTAAACCAGATGCTGTCAAACCCAAGAGGAGATTATTGCGCAGTGTTTTAAAATAGAAACAGCTTGTTTATGTTTTCCGTAAGAGTGAAAGTACTGTAATAAAGGACAGAGTGCTGGGATATATATATACAATATATGTGTGTGTTATTAGTATTATTATAACCGCTAGTAAATATAGTGTAAACAACCATATTCATTATTTTGATCAGTAAAAGTAAAATGTATAAAATAAACAGGTCTGGATCCATCTTAATATTTATTTAACCAAAAGTTAAATAGGTTTATGTTTACATTTAAATACATTTGAAATCAACAATTGTTTTGCAAATATTTTTAATATTATTGAGTTTGCTACCAAAGCTATGTAATAATTTATTTAAGCTACACAGCGTGTAGGAGCTACATTCATCATGTACTATGATGCATTCATCATTTTAACATCACATGTTACTTAGCATTGTTGTAAAGGATTATCTCAAAGGATAATAGAGATATTATTGATATTACTTGACTAAAATGAGCATGCGCGTGAAAAAAAAGGCATTTGAAGAGGCTATATTCATAACATTAAGTGTGGTATCACTCCACTGAAATGCCATAATTGATTAAAAACTACCTCGGAGAGTACTAAGCCATATGAACAGTATTCTAATCTTTTGGCTAAATGAATAGATATATTTCCAGCCTGATATTATCCCGCCGTGATGGAGTTATTATCGTGAGTGGATTGGAGATAAACATTTAGGATGATTGGAGTAACCTGCATCTCGACGTCACTCATTCATACACTTCCAGTTCCATCAGACTAAAAGACATCTGTGTCAAAGCCTCACGACATTGTGCGTTTGGACCGTGCCTGTGTTTTATGGCACAAATAATAATTTGGTCGTGGAACTGCAGTGTCATGGGGCTCGGAGATGAATTAAACTGTGCAGCACTGAAGACAAATAACAGAGCAAATGCTGATGGTAACCAAAAGCAGAGTCAAAACAAAATAGCTACAGACAGTGGTAAAGAATGCCTTCAAACTGCTTTAATAAAAGACAGCAATGTGGATTTAAAGCTTTTTTCCCCCTGTAGTTATATCACACATTATTTAAACCCCAGATTTCTGACTTGTGCGTTGATGATGCATACTTTTGTAGAACAACAAAACCAAAAAACTCCACTACATTTCTCCCAACATTTGGTAGTCTAAATAGTGCTGTGTTTTGTCCCCTGAAAGCTGGCTGTTTGATAAAAGCATGCATGCATGTCTGGGGCCGGCAGGGGGAAAGAAAGGCGAGTTTGAACCCCTATTTTGCAGGAGGGGGAGGAGGGGAAGGGGGACATTCTCAGGTCTAATTGCCATTTCTCTCATTTTTCCCCTTCTTTTTTTCCCCTCCCCTCCTCGCTTCTTTTCTTCTCCAGGCTCCAACACCAAGCAATAGGACCGAGCGGTATGAGGTCCCTGTCGGAGGCCGGCCTCACCCCTCACAGCTCGGCGGAGTCGCCTTCAACCGCGGCCAGTCCGACCACCAGCGTTTCCAGTATGACAGAGCGAGTTGATACTGGGACGTCCATCCTGTCCGTTACATCCAGCGACTCGGAGTGCGATGTATGATACGGAGAGCGCAAAAAAACACACAAAAACAAACAAAAAGAGAAATATTTACAGGGAAAATGGACCTGAGAGGAAGAAAAAAAGACTTATGAAATATCGCGGATGAAAAAAGGACCGATTGATATAAATATTAAAATAAAAAGAGATAAAAGCACGTCGGTTTTTTTTTGTTTTTTTGTTTTTTTTTATTAAAAAGCGCTTTCAAAGGACCCACGCCTCCCCCTCCTCTTCATACCCCCACAACACCACCGCCACCAACCACCACCACCACCACCACCACCACTACTACTACTAGACTACTTGCATGATGTCATTTTATTTTTTTATTTTGTAATCAGGGAGAAAAACCTGAGTGCAAGATTTTCCATCAGGAACATCGATCAGAGGGGAATAAAAACAGATCGTCTTGGTGTCTTCGTCGCTTCCCCCCCTCCCTCCTCATCTCCGTTTTTAGTCCAAGTTCTAATGATGATGATGATGATGATGATGATGATGACGGCGAAGCAGCACCCATGCAGACAAGATGCAATCCTGTTTTTACTTTGTGTTCATCAGACAATCATTTTAAGTCGTAAGCACCTTTTTTGAATACACTTCTGTCACTGCCTGTGTGGGGTACATGGTCAAAAAATGTCGAACGGAATCGTTTATGACTGTATCAAGATTTTTATTTTTATTTTCAAATTTTTATATTGAATTATGTATATCTCAAATAATGCGATCATTCTCCCGGTCTGTAATATACGTGTAGAAATATGCTTGTACATAATTATTGCTCTCCCCCGTCTCGTCCTCTTTTCTATCCCTCCCTCACTTTTCTTGACTTGGTGTTCCTACATAAAATATTTGTCAAAACTTACAACTGAAGTGCTCTAGGCGTTTTTGTTGTTGTTTTTTTAAAAAGGGGTTGATAAGGACATATGTTACCAGTCACAGTTATGCAAAGAAAAAGAAATATGAAAAGTGGATTTGCTCGTTATTACTACATTTATTCAAGCCTACAGGCTGCCCCCTCCTCCTCTCTGCCGCCCTAGGGTCGCTCAAAGCGCTTATTTACATTAGCCCATTCAATGTTTCTTTCTCGCGTGGTTATTATGTTAATGTACCATACATTTCTAAATCAAATACAGTATTCAATTTGCTATACCTCTTTGCATGATGTCTGTCTCTCCATCCGGTTACGGATAAGGAAATTGATAAGTGGCTAAACACATGTTCATATTGGGTCATTATTGGATTGTGGAAGCAGTAATGCTCATTATGGCTTATGCGTCCCCGGACCAGGTTATGCACTCAGCGGTCTAACTTCACCTAAAATGAGTTTGGTTTTATTCCCGGAACCGAGTTGACTCTGGTTTTAAAGACTATTCATCATATTGGTGTAAACTGTTTGGTCTATTACGGTGACAGAACGCAAATGAATGTTATGATTAAAAACATGTTTTAGATTTTATTTTCCAGAAGTCATACTTTACCCCCTTTCCTAATTCATCACTACACTCCTGGTTTAAACCTGTGATGTAGCCGAGGTAAACCGCATTGCCTCTGTAGGCTATACTACACAAATTTTGGCAAACGTCAACGTCATGCAGCACTTTAAAATGTGAGTGCTATTTCCCCTTTTGTTTACCGTTGCTAGTGAATACAGAAATTAAGTAAACGCGCCATTAAATGGGCTAATCACGATGGGACTCCTCCCCTGTCCCAATCTCCCATTGTGGCCCGCTGAAAAGAGCTTTTCTTCCTCGGACGAGAACCATTTCCCCCTCCAAAAAAAGGCTTTCTCTCCTGCAGTCCCTTTCCATCTAAATCCCCAACCAATTATTCTGCAGACCAGGGCAGATTTGCCATAGGACACTGTTGCAGGAACTATAGTTTTGGTGGAAACACTTGCTCAGAGATTTGTGCTCCCCTAGAAGCAGCGCCGAGGACCCCCTGTGTAAATACGGCACTGTATTAACCGCATACAACTCTGTGATACGCGTCGAGTGTTTGTGAGTGTTGCAGTCGTGTCTTTAACGACAGAAAGTAGGACAGGGGCTGCTGTTTGGCTCAGGCAGACCGCAGCACTTTTAGAAAGTGGAGACTGGCATAAAGAGCCACCGAGTGCGACATCAGCAGAGTAAACCTGCAGTTATTTTACCGAGACTTATTTCTCTCTGACGTTTGTTTATAATAACACAACTGAAACACCACAACAGGTCCTGTAAGCCTGCTGTGGTGTCAGGGATGAACAGGATGTTTAGATGTTTTAATGGGATGTTTGGCAAGTTCGTGCAACGACTGAAGGCTTGGCTATAAATGACTAGGGCAATGTGAGTTTGGATAAATGCGCACGCAAAAGAGGCCAAACATGGGTTATTTAACATTTAGAATAGAGACCGGGAAGCCAATTCTTATACAAAAGCGTGCCCAATTAGACTAGTTTCAGTTGTTAATCTGGTGGCTACGAGTTATTAACAAAGCAGGCTATGGGCACGAGATACTCGCCACTAAATCTGTGATTCAGTTTGACAAAAGTGGAAATTGTTATAAATATGACATAGCCCGTGTTGCAGATACTTTAGATCCGACTATGGATTACTGTTTTTATCCAGAGATGTTATTAGTCTCCACTGGATGAAATGCGCGCTTAAGCTATATGCATGCATAAGTCTACCTCGGTCGGATAGCAATCAAAACACAAAAACAAGTGTGTCAAAAGCTTCAGTCCTACGACTCAATAGGCCTGTGATCCAGAAATAACCGAGGCCATAATGTAGACAAACGCAAAGCTCAGCTCCCTGCCTGGCTAAAACAAACCCTTTGGCAGTCGATTGCCGTCAGATGAGGTAAATCTGTATCATATTTTAAACCCATTCCAGGTCTTAAATCGGCCTGTCAGAGACAGATAGGCCCTATCAAGAGCACCGAGGGGGCATGGCACCGCCGCACCAGCAGACCCTTATCACACACACCCCACCTCTCCATTTACGCACTCCACAAGTTTTATTGGCAGCGACAAGTCCCGGCTATGATTGTGATTAAATTAATCGTAAACTGAAGAGCATTTTTATCGACAAAGGAGGACACGAGGATTAGGGCTCTATCTGAGAGATGGAGCCACAGATAGGGACTCATGAATACAAAACAGGCGATGAATGGGCTTCATCTGCGCAGCGTTGCGTTCATTATCCCAAGGCTCCGGAAATACAGTTTAAATATGCAGATACAAACCTAACTTACTTGTGAAAATCAAATGAAGTAAAAGCGATGTGTTTGAAATAATGCGTAAAAAAAGGTCAACTGAAGACGGAACATGTGCAGTCGCCTTTTACACCCTTTGGCCTGACTCGTCCCTTATCAACACAAATAGTAGCTTTGCTTATGCCTATAATTCATTTCCACAAACACACCAAACTGTGTTAAATAAGTATTATAGGAATTGGACGCACGGATAGGATAACAGTGACACACAGCAAGTCGATATTAATGAAACGCCATCGTGGTTTTCCAGTCGGGTGTTTAACCATGTAAATGAGAAGCACGTAAACATATGTAGGCCAGAGTGGCAGCAGTAAAAAAGAGCTGGGAGTGTGAGTCTATCTGTTGCTGGCTGGGGTCATTAACAGTGGGGGAGCTCTTGTTCGTGATCTGTCAACTCAAATATGGATCACAAGACAAAGGAACTTAGCGAGGAGTAATCTCTGTGTGTGATACTTACATACGAGAATGTGAGACAAGTGCGGCAACAATGGAGACTCGCATGTTTTTCTCTTTTCACTCCCTGAAGTTGTTTTGCATTTATCTGTGCTGGTGCATCTGTCAAACAAGATTTGCATGAACGTCAACAACATAAAGACGATTAGGTTTTTTTTTTTATGACTTTCAGATTGGAAGTCAAAGTGATTGAAAGTGTCTTAAAGAGGAGTAAGGCACAAGCGAATGGCAACTGCTAGAAATAAAAACAACCGATTTCTGTTTGGTTGTTTGCGTCGTGATGATCCGCTTAGAGGTCACAGTTTACTTTCCTTTTCATTCCAAACCACAACATCTTGTGTACCGAAGTTAATGTAGGCACTGTCAGTCCAACTGCAGCGAACAAGAGGAAGGAGGGGGGCTATTAAGCCGGAGTCTGGCGGTGAGAAATACTTGCCCTGCCCTGTTTTTTTCTCGGATTTCACCGGTTAACTGAACAAAACTTTCCTATTGGTGTGTATTCATGCAGCACCCAAAGAGCACCACTTTTCCAAACCCTCACCAGCGCGGCTGTCAGTGCAGGAATGAGCGGGGCCCTTTGGACTAAACTTTCTGCTCTCACTCTCTCTCTCCTTTCTTCAGTAGGTAAGACGCAGGGCTACAGCACCCCCCCGATTGAGTGGTAATTTATACCAAGTTATATGACCGTGACCTGTCGTCGTGTATTTCAGACGGGCAGCTACTGCTCTTCCTTTTCTGGGTTATTATGCGATATATTAGCAGGGATCTGGCATCTCTGTAAAGGCCAAAAACAACAGAGTGTGCATTAATAACACATTATATTTCACCTCACCATCACCCTGATAAACCCAACTATCATGCAACATATTTAAGAACAGTTACAGCAAATAGCTACGGCTTTTTACACGGTTTTAGTAATATTATAGGGATTATAGGAGATACAACTACTATAAAACTAAAAATATTATATGAAAATTAGGCTATATGCTAATAAATATGTGTGGTCATGGGGTCAGATCAACAGTTTTATAATTTGGTCTGGTTTCAAGCAGGGTAACAACGTGAGATGCGTGTCGTTTTGACTTTTGTGTAATTTCGATGATGTGCGTCCGTATCCGGTGTGCGTAAATTGTGCGCGTTTTTTTTTTTACCAAAGACGGGCGCCATGCACCTGCTGCTTGTTGTCAACTGATCAACCGACCATCCCACCCCCACCCCACCCCCCAAACACATCAGGCACACACAGAGTCTGTCTTTCACACATTTATCACACACAAACACACACACACTCTCTCTCTCTAAGACAAGGGCGGCGTTTGAAAATGTTCTATTAAATTGTAATTTGGAAGTCACACAAGGCAGGAGGCTATGATACAGGATCAGCGGTGTATAAGCTTTCATTATATGGGCTACCGTATATAGACAGATGGGATCTTTCTCTCTCTCTCTCTCCTTTTCATAGTCAGGTTGGGAAGTGTGTGTGTGTGTGTGTGTGTGTGTGTGTGTGTGTGTGTGTGTGTGTGTGTGTGTGGGTGTGTGGTGGGGGGTGTCAAGAAATACTTCAGTCTAATGCTTATTAGTGTGGACCGCCATTGCACAAGCCTCATCTTTTTAAAACAAGCATAACATGAAAGCAACCCAACTCTGGCTTACTCAAGCGAACATGACCACCCCCCTACCCCCTCGCGCGCACACACGTGTACGCGTATAGCCTTACACTGGCAGCACATATGGAGGTTGTGTGTGTGTGTGTGTGTGTGTTGGGGGCGCTTGGTGCAGGCTGTGATCTCTCGCCTTGTGCACACCGAGTGGACAGAGGGCTGAACAGCTTAAATAGAGCCCCAGCACCTGTGTTTTCTACCGCCGTTCTCAGGCCTTCTTAGCATGGCACGGCACTGCACAGCACTGATGTATGCACTGAGAACCGCGCCGTGAACACGCAGACGTTACACACACACACACACACACACACACACACACACACACACACACACACACACACACACACACACACACACACACACACACACACACACACACACACACCATGTGCCAGAAATAAAAGGGGAGGATGTGGGAGTTATTTTCAGCATTAAGCTACAATGAATAATTAAACTGTAATCCTCCATATTATTGGTTTACATGCTGCACCACCTTCCCACTTCTGTTTTGGTTAAAGATGATTATTGACAAGGGTTCAACCAAAATTATGCCTACTGAAAGTTAACCAACTTGAAACTCAATAACATCTTGGTAGTATACAAAAAGTTATTTAAAGGGGCATATGCTCATATCTGCTGCAATGGCCCGTGAATAACATTTTTAAAAGCAACAGATAAATGGGCTCAATACAAGCCCCCTTTGCCTTTTCTCCATTTGCACTCAAAACATTTACGTTTTTATTCATTATCTAAATATTATTGGTCGTCTCCACAAACACGTCACTGAATATTTGTTTCATTAGCAAGAAACCACTAAATCAGGCTCCATCCAACTCTCGGACTTGGTGCGTTTTGGTGACGAATCCCCACTTTACTCCCTCTTTTCCTTCCATGAATTGGTGATTGTTCCCTGCTCTTGTGCTGAAAGCTATTGTCTGTCAGCTGGAGGTCCTGCCTGCTCTGGTACTGAAAGCACCGGATGAACCTGGACACGGACACCCAGTCCCGCTGTGCCCAGACACCTCACGCATACACTCCTGGTCTTTTCTTTATCCATTACGAGTTGGGATGGTATTGCATGATTCTGACAGGAAACGAGGTTTCAGGTCAACAACGTCAATCGGCATAATGGAGACCCAGGCTTTTGCATTAAGTTCTTCATGTTTAAAAATAAATACATAAATGTAAATCTCAAAATGTGGCATCTGTTATTGTCTTACTCCAGAACCAAAACTAAAGAGAGGTCAAAGTAAAACTGACATTGTATTGTTATTATAACAGAAGACCAAGAAAAAGCTCACAAAGGCTCATATGCATCGAAGCCATAATTCTAAAATATTCATTGCACCATATTGGTTTAGCATATATGACACACCATAAAAGCCTTGGCTTTATTAAAGCCTGCTTAGTGACACGCCTCTGTTTTGTACCCATGCACTTAAGAAAAGGTCGGGTATTGACAAAGGCCTGGGTGTCCTTATAAAAGGCCTTATCAATTTAACCTCCATTTACTAAGCTACAGGATGGATTACCCGGGATGCTAAGTTCACCAAGAGCCCCAACCAGAGGAAAGTCCACACTGTGAGGGGACAGCGGCGGGCCAGGCAGGTGCAAAGCCGGTCAGACTGAAGGCTGAGCGGAGCAGAGAGCCAAACGTGTTCTTTGACTGCCATCTAGAGGAATCTTGTGGAAGAAATATAATCCCAAAACATGTCTTCCCAAACTGTTCCCTTCAGGCCAAGGGCCTCCAAAATGGAAGGAAAAGAAGAACAAAATTAACACAAAAGTTCAAATTAAAATGTTCTGTGGCTGCTGCATTACATTAAATGGGAACATTCTAAATGTTTTATGCATTACTTTAAATTCCCCAAATGTCGGCCTGATATGTTTGGTGTCTTTCTAAATGTCTGTGTGGAGTTTGCATGTTCTCCCCATGTCTGCGTGGGTTTTCTCCGGGTTCTCCGGCTTCCTTCCACAGTCCAAAGACATGTATGTGTTAGGGTAATTGGTGACTTTAATTTGCCCGTGAATGGTTGTCTGTCTCCGTTCGTCTCTATGTGCCCTGCAATAGACTGGCGTCCTGTCCAGGGTGTCCCCCGCCTCACGCCGATGCCAGCTGGGATCGGCTCCAGGCCCCCCACGACCCCGATATGAACAAGTGGTTAAAGATGGATGGATGGATGTTTGAGTAATGGCTGCTCAATATGAGTTTGTGCTGATGGAGTCACCCAATGTTTCCAGAAGAGTGTTTAGTAAGTGGCTTTACTGACCGCACTATTGGAGTTGGGACTTCTTACTCTTCTGTTAAATCCTCCTTGTGCTTTAATAAATGTCACTGCAAGCACGAACATTTACTGGCTTGCACTACAGGGACAACTACGGGCCGGTGAAGTCATACTGCCCACACACATACATGCACATACTGTATATATACACTGTACAGGGTGCATTCATTAAAGTTGCATTGGATGAAAGTCAAATGATGTTGGAACACTGAACTGGCCTCTCCATTTAGTGCTAGATCAAGGATTCAGACGCCAGAGAGTGTAATGGAACCCCCGATCCCTGGTTAATTTTTTAAAACTGATACCCAGAGTTTTACTGAGGCCGCCAAGGAGCCAAGTGACTGACTGGTGTGTGTGAGAGAGATGGTGGTAGTGAGGAGGGGAGGCATAATGGTGTCCGCTGGAGCGCGGCCTTTTAGAATTCAACTCCGCTATTATTGAGAGCCAGGGCAGGGGAAGAGAGAGGACAGAGAGCAGGCAACAGAGAAGGTTTCACTGTAAATGGACAGTAAAACGCTTGCGGCTACTTGGCTTGAATCCACCATTAACTCATAGTAAGAGATGGGTATGGCGGCATGTTACATGCCATAAGCAATATCTTTTTCATTTCCCCACTTTTTCCCCACTCACATGTCCTGAAACGGTTTCTGCCTGATTTCCGGTTAACGTGAGTGTGAAAGTAGCCGTTATCTGGGGTCACTAGAGTCGGTTTATAGTTGCACCGGTTCAGCGATCTAATGGATATACATCCAACATTCACAGACTTATTAGCTAATAGAGCCCGGAGGTAAAAATGCACTTTGGGAGAAGATGATTGGATATGTGGATTCCTTCTAAAAGCCTGTGCATTCAACACACCATAAATGTAATATATATAGAGAGAGACATGTAAACAAACAAACAAACTGTATTGTGTGGTAACACTTAAAGAATATACCTGATGAGAAGTCTATTCATTTTTAATTTTCCATTGTCCACGTTCCTCCTCACATATTCAGCCCTCTTCTCTCCAACTGAAAGGTTTTACGTGTCATCGCTGTTCCTGATGGCGATTAACCATCTGGAATAAAGTCAAAAAAGTTGAATGACATTCCTGTTTCAAATTCACTGTTAGATTCACGCTTGTCTATAAGTGCATCTACTTAAGCGGTGCATGTAAGATGTACCCTGCTATTTAATAACCGTCTCAGGGCTCTGGAGGCCCTTAGCTGAAGCACGCTGTTTTGTCCGACCACTTTTTCTATTTTTAATAGGTTTCTGTACATGAGTCGGTTGTTGAGTATCTTTAAAGCGGCTCTTTAAAAACGGCCTCTGTCCCGAGGTGGCCTCCAAAACGCATGCATTATTGAAGCATGCATCGGTCTTGTCCTTCGCACTCCCTTCACTCAGTCCAGTTCAACAAGCAGCAGCAGCATCTGCACATATCCCAAAAGAGCCGGGCGAGGAGGAAGAAAACAGCCAGAGTTGCTCAGAGCTCAGAGACCTGACTGTAGAGGTGGAGGAAACAGAAACAGTCACAGGTCAAAACATCAAATATCCTTCACGAGTTCACACTGTAACTGTTCAGATGTTTATGTTCAGCTCAGGGATGTTGTGAAGCTCATCAGTGAGTGGATTCAAGATGATATGTCACATTTACATTAATTACACATTAAAAAGTATTAAGTAACAACAACAGAGAAGACTCTACATCAATTTTTCCTTCTTTTGAGCAACATACGTAAAACACTGAATATTAAATAATCTCGTTTTCAAAACATATTTTCAGGGATATACTTTATTATTTGGTCATTTAAAGATATTTTAGTTTTGGAATATGCTCTTGTTTTAATCCAACATGAAATCTTTGGCTTTTTGCCAGTATCTCCTTTTCTCTCTGCTTCATGCACATGCACACACACACACACACACACACACACACACACACACACAAACACATGCACATACACACAGTATCAAAACCAAATGTGAGCAGTTGGAGAGAATTGAGAGAGGGCAAAGGGAGAGGTTGAGAGCTGTGTAAATGGTCAATTGGCTTAACTCGGTGATGTCTGTTCTTGGTGTGACGATGTCAGTGGGCAATGTGCAAATGTGCACTCTTTTGATTTCCCTGATGTAATCCTCTCCAGCATACTGGTAGCCTATAAAGCCCCGGGGAGGAGAGATGAGTGAGACGCTGGATAGTGTTTGTTCTGGGATTAAGATATCACTTCATTCATTCAAATGTCACACGCATGCATGCTGAGTACGAGCGCAAAACACTGCACGCATGTGTATGAATGCACACACAGGAACACGTTCTTGCACAGACACCGTCCCCTGTCCCTGTGCTCACACTATCTTTCTGAGTCTCTACTTGTACATTATGTAGCTGTCTCATTATGTTACACTGCCACCTAGTGCTCTACAAGAACTCTCACTCACCTCAGAAACCATGTTTAGATAGATTTTGCTATGATGCATATTTTTCCCTTTCAGCACGCAAACATTTGTATGCATCATGCATTCTATATGTCAAAATGAGATGTCACCATGTAGCATGGCTTATTGCAATCTTATGAAAAGTATTTATCATTATAAATGTTTAAAGTGGGTTTTCATTTGACAATCGCATATTTTTCCATCACATAATAATAACAATAGTTTTCATTTGAATCAGTCCGTAAGATCACAACTTAACCTCAAAGGCAGCAACTGTCTTGACATGGCAATGGTAATATATCATACAGTGATATAATATCATATGACCATAACGTTTCTTCCTTATTCCTTAATTGAAATGCACCTGTGAGATTAGAGTTAATGTAACACCTTGGTCACCATGACAATCCTCATCATCATCATAGCCCTCTATTCTCTCAAAAGTGCCGCATCTCTTCTCCTCCAGATTAGCTTCAAACTGGCAAGAACACAAAGCAAATGACATATCTATAAAACGATTTTCACAATTCAAGAGGAAAACGGGCTGAGAGTTAACCGCTCTTGACAAACAGGTGGAAATAATATATACTTTTTTTCTGTGTCCTGTATGTCATTGGATTATGGTGGAACCAATCCTACACCATGTCTTGCTAATTCTGTATTCCAAACAAAATAAGTTACACATTTATTATTGCTATCACTGTTTGACATTTACAGAGGGCTGGGATTATTTTCATAGTTGCCTTGATATACAAACACGAGTCAAGCAATAAATAAAAGACATATTTTACTTTAACCACAAGGGGTCATCATGAGATAAGTTAATTCAACAAGAATAAAATGCAACAAAGACCGAAGGGCAGACACAACAGAGTGACAGCATCTGGCATGCATTCACTCGGAAGACATTACGTGGGAAACTATTCACTACTCCACTTTAAAGAGCACACAGCCTTTCCTGTTGTCTGTACAAGCTGCTAATGGCATTCATGGCTTCCAGATCCATTCCAGTAGTGACATGTGTGTGTGTCAAGTCAAGTGTACAATAAATTACAAATGGTGTATACAGAAGCTTTAAGGTCACTGACACATATGCCCCCCTTCTATGCCTACCTTTCATTGTGTAGTGAAATTATACCCGTGGCATGTTTTCTGCATTTCTCACTACAAAATTGCTTTGGCTGAAACCCAGGAGCGTTTGAAGTGCAGCGGAGAAGCTAATCAAGCAGCAAGTGAATGGCAACAAAGCAAAAGAGACTTTAAGCAGCTGCCACTGCTGTGGGTGAGAAAAAATAACAACAAGAGGAGTCCACAGCTTGGAAACCAGTCTACTGTAAGTTATCAGGAAAGGGAAGACGGGAGGGAGACAGAGGGAAGGACGGAGAGAACAACAGCGATTTTATGTCATTGTTCATGGTGCCTTAACTGGAATATGAAAACACAAATTAAACGAGAAAGTGGATCTGAAAGACATTTATGGGGATTGTACTGACATTATATCCAGCAGTACTGCGTCTGCTATCAGTCGGCGGCCCCGTTCCATTTCCTTGTTTTTGTCACAGCACTTCTACATTTTCACTACACAAAATCATGAGATGAGTATTTGTGCAAGTGAGCTTCACTCAGCTTTCTTTAATAAACAAGAGTAAAGTCAATCTAAAGACTGAATATCAACATTTGAGGAAACTAACTTAAATACTTACAAAAATGGTTTTATATGTAAAAAAAAAAAAGCAAACAAAACCGTTTTTGTGAGTTATATTTTTCACAGCACATTCCACACTTGAGCAGACCATCAGGTCAAATTTAGTCAAATTTATTTATATAGCACATATGACAAGCATAAACTCAATGGCAGAATAAGATTTATTTTTTTCATTAAATAGGAGCAACTCTTAAAGCATGTAATAATAATATTTGTTGTTTGTATATCTGGAGTTTTGTAATGAAAATAATTTCCCCCTGAGATTATTAAAGTATTCCTGATTCTGATGAACATGCCAGCAGCTCAGTGCCACTTGCATTACAGATATTCATCCATGTCTACCATCGTCTGTACCTGTACTTGTAATAGTTTAGTGGGAGTAGATCCCATAGGTTATTAGACTCACCCCACCCTATTTTAATGTATTTATTGTTGTTTTAGCCGTTTTATGATGTCTATCCTTCATTATGGATGCCTTTTTCTGTTTTAGTATGTCTTAATGTTTATTTTGCAACCCTTCTGCTTTTATGGTCCTGTGTATACATGGCACTCATACAAAAGAGATTAAAATAACTCATACTGGACCACCCTGTATAAATAAAGGTTGGGTGAATGAATAAACACATTAACTTGTCTATATAATTAGCTCAGCTTATCTCTCGCCTGACAAAGGTGTGTAGAAGCAGTTTGTTTTGCTTACCCATGTTATATTTTAACACCTTTTTACATTTTTTCCCTGTTTTTTGACAGTACAGAGGCTGCAATTTTTCTCTCATGTCTTTACCTGCCTTCTTCTTCCACAGTGCACCTGGAGTATCAGATCTAAGCCATATACCTTTTGTCTTTGTTCATTGCTGTTATCAGGGTCTTGTTCCCTTCCTTACACACATGCAGTTACACTTTTCGATCACTAGGCGGAAGCAGCGTTCAGCTCAAACAGGGGTTTGAACCCATTTTAGTCCTTCTGCTCAGTAGGCTGCTGCTTTCCCTCTAAATCATGTAGAACACCAAATAGTTACCTTTCAGCACGTCTGTTCTGAGGTTTTGTTTCCCTTTAAACAAATCTACACAGTGCTAAGTGGAGTGAACAGAGTGTGCCAGTGTGTGTCTATACAGTATGTGAGTGGAGGAGTGGGGTTTTTATGGGCATCCATGTCTCAGGTTACTGAGTGTTTATTGGTGTCATAGGATCATATGAAGAAGTCCATGTTTATAAAGCAGGCGCCTTCATTTATACTCACCTCATCTTCCCTTTCTCCTCCGTTTACTGATTGGTTGCTACGGTTACGACCTTCCCACCACAGGTGCAGGCAATACATGTTGGGGCCACACGCCACAAACTTGTGAATACTTTTACAGAATGACAACGGTTAGGGCATTAAAACAAATAACTTTTGATGGTATTCACAGTTTGCGCCTGATGTAGTGGGCATGCTGTTATTGCTCACACAACTATGATTTAAAGTTGTACTCTACAAAGGACATATTGGACCATATATAATGGCCTTCAATGTACCATGGATGCAAGTTTGTCTTCAGTAGCCTTTAAAAACAGTTAACTCCTCTTTAATTTTTCTGCACAGTGCCAATTGCGTACACACACACACACACACACACACACACACACACACACACACACACACACACACACACACACACACACACACACACACACACACACACACACACACACACACACACACACACACACACACACACACACACACACACACACACACACACACACACACACACACAGTATGCTGAGTCAACAGTCTGGCAGGTTGAACCCGTTAGTGTTTAGCTGGAAACAGATGAACCTGAACTGTACACACTCAAACAGACATGCCTAGTGTGCACAATCAACACCAATACAGATTGATCGAAATTAGAGGGAAGTTCCCTTCATCTGCTAACGAGTTGTAACAGACAACTCCAGAGCAGGATGTGTGTGAGTTGCATATACTTTGAATACTTAGGCAACATATGGTTGTCTAATGGTGTCTTATTTTCTGTCCCTCATTATAATATTAGCGTTGTCAGTGTTGTCGCCCTTTCTGTGTATTTAGGAAAACATTCAGTGCCAAAAAAACATAATTACATTTAGTTCACATGGGGTAATGTAAAGAATTATATTACAACGTACAAACAAAGACTAAAAAAATGGACTAAAATAAACTACCAAATTATGACGTAATAAAGCTCAGAGTTCATGCAAAATAACAAGGTCAGTTGTAACATGGATATGGCTGACAAATATATTATATAATATCATATTGAACTTGCTTCTAACAATATTTTTTATGTTCTTTTATTTTTAGTATGCAACCAAAGTGAATACCTGATCATCCTGAACTCGTAATGTAATGTAATGGCAGATCTTGTCCTTTAACAATCACTAGGCTTTTCTCAGGACCTGAACAACGAAGTAAACAAAACAAACAGTAGTTGATGAGCGTCGGAGAAATGTGCTGCTAAACCACCAGTTCAGTTGCACTTCTATCTGCTTATATAACGTATCAGGGACCTCCTACTTCTTGTTGTTTTCTACTGTTCATGAAGACAAAAACACAGACTTACAACAATGACATTTTAGCTATTATAATCAATCACAGCCTATTAGTGGAGGTATATGTCTCATAAGAGGAGCTCCCCTCCCACAAAATGGAAATGTATAATGTACATGTACTGTAGACTGATTATATCTGAAATATGTTGCCATAATAACAACAGAATTTCAGGTGAAGGAAGGTTAAAAGACAACCAATTACAACTTTTTTTTAAAAAACTGTTTGTAAAAAGCTTGATACTTTGTGCATCCTAGTTTTTAATGTCACTGTTATATCAGATGACTACTACTAACTATAATAAAAAGGGGTACAAAACTGATGAATGGACTAGTTTTCCGACAATTTATCTGAGTGACACTCTGCTGCTAGTTGATATAACATCAAGTAAAAGGCGAGATAGCCCAAACATAAAATACAGCAAGCACATTATGAAAATCTTGTGCATGATTTAACATGCCCTTTGGTGTTCAGAGTGAACACCCAGTGAAAGCATAAAGAATGGTGTAGTTAATCTTTATGCTGGACAGATTTAATGGAACGGTGTCAAGTGACAATAGCTGGAAAAGCCATCTGTGTGAACCTAATGCGAACAGAGTAGCCCGTGTCTGTCTCCCATCTAGGAATTTACAGAAAGGGAAAAAGCCCAGGTGAGCTTTTCTTAACCTCAAGTGTACACACACACACACACACACACACACACACACACACACACACACACACACACACACACACACACGTGTGGCATGTACAAACACAGAGTATATCTCTGTGTTTGTACAATCCTTTCTTCTTTACCTTTTACAGTAACACATGCTCAGACACTAAATATTATATAAAGTTTACTTTAAGTGCCCCTATTTGTCATGTACTAGCAGCATAACAACATTGAATAAATGGTTTATCACATACTCTGTAAGCACATGTAAATGTTACTTAATGTTTTAGTCAATAGCCCCTATGTGGGGTCATAAGTGGAGGCTGGTGTAACAGACAATAAATGGCAATAAAGTAAAATACAGTTTTGACGCTCTAAAAAGCTTTCATAGTAAATTTATATACTATATGTTAATAAACACTTATTTCAGTGTACATCTAAATTATAAACCATTTATTAACATTTTCATACTGCTTATGAGGGCGTTAATGTATAAATTACATGTGTGTATATCTATATATGTATATATATATATATATATATATATATATATATACAGTATATATATATATGTGTGTGTGTGTGTGTGTGTGTGTATCAGAGTAAAAACAGCAGTGGGCTGCAGAGATGGAAGTCAGGACTTGGTCTGCCAGGTGACCTTAAACTTGAGCAAAGGGCGCCCGCAGTGTGCTTATGTATTTGTGAGAGTGTGTGTTTTGTAACAGTACGCGTCCAGCACACAGGGAGTGCATTAAAGCTCGTACTCCCCTGGCCATCTCCCTCTCTCTCTTTTTTGACCGTAACTCTACACCGTGAACCCCCACCCCACCCCACCCCCTCCTCTTTCGCCTCACTCCCCGAGCCCCATACTGTTTTATCCTATTTTATGGGACACACCTGAGGCACCGAAAAAATACATAATGGCTGAGGAGAGGCTGAAATCAATGTGCTCATCAGTAAACATCCTACTGAGCCTGATCTCAGAGTCATAAATTTAAATATAAACCAAAAAAGAGGCTTTATATGTTTGAAAGTGAACAAAAATAAATATTTCCAAAGATATAATTTTATCAATAGCTGACTTATTGTGATTTATGATGGATTCTTTCATCTAGTCATTGGCTAATCCGGTCAAGTGTGTAATTCTGGACTATACATATTACTTACATATTACTATTATTTTCACTGATCCAGTAATTCAAAGTGTTTTGTTTGTCTCAGCTGATCACATTTGAAATTATCCTGTGCTTATTTAGCAAATATTACACTAGTTAACAAGCAATGACAGAAAACACTATATCTTTAATTTTGTCATTTGGATCCATTACTGTAAATAAATAAAAATAAGAAAATACCTGTAAGTGACAACAGGTTCCCAACCTGTGTTTTACATTTTTAACTTTCAGATAATGTTCACTCCCAGGTCGCCTTGTGTCTGAGCTTTTCTTAGTCCCTTTTTGGGCGAGGCACTAAGAATGAGGACTTGTGTAATACAAACCACCACCATACTACTGATGAACTTTAATTTCATTCTTCTGTCTGTCTGGGTGTTCTGAGTACACAATAGGATCTATTCATTGTTATCTATGCCTGTATGCACTGACCCTGCGCTGCCCTTCAGCATTACCGTATCAGGAACGGACCGTCTGTGAACTTTTATTTATATTTGAATTCATGTGATATTTAGTTCCCTTAGCTCAGCAGGCGTTTCCCACAATACACTGTGGATTTACTTCACACAATAATCACACTGAAACTATTTACATTTTTTTGATCAACTTTGTAATGCACATTTTTTTCAAAGATTTTATGATATGAATGCCAACATAAACATGAAAAAAGTAAATAAAGCCTATACAAATTATATAAAGTGTGTGGATTATGTGTGATATCAAAATATCACAACTTATTTTGGTAAAATGATCCAAGGTAGAATGTAAATTTAGTGTATTCTTGTATTTTTCCCTTTTAGAGCAAGGTGTGTACTGTCCAGCTTCTCCTCCTCTTGACCATGCCACTGCAGTGTCAATTATCAAGTTACTGTTTTTAAACGATCAAAAATGGGAATTTCCATATTTAACAGGTCATTCCCCTTCCACAGGGAAGTGTTATCAGTGTTGATGAGCAGTCTGCTGTTACCTAACCAGAGGAGAGGGAGTTCAGATCCAGTAAAAGTGAATGTGATAAACACACTGGATTAAAAAGAGTGGTGTCTGTTATATGTTGACTTATCCAGAATTTAGGCCTGACTGTGCAATAAAAATCCTGGGCCTTAAACATAATTATGTAGGCTTAAATAAAGTGGTGCGTGCCTTCTTTGTGAAGCCCGGACAAGTCAGCGTTTAATGGTAATGATGGTGCACACCGTCTCTGTCCTCTGCAGTTTCCACTTTACAGTTGCAATATATCAATAATGTAAATCCCAGCTGTCTTACTCCCTTGTTAGTTCAACCACCAGCCTCTCTAGGCAACAAGTGGCATTAATGTCACACTCAATAACATTGTTTGATTCAGAAATACTTGTATTGTTGTACTATCATCCTGAAAACATCTCAACCTTTCATTTTTAACGTTGAACTGGAATAATATCTGGAATCAAAGCTCGGTTACTCAACTTATAACTGGCACGGTGTTTTTTTTTTCCATGGCCCAGAGGACCTGAGTTGAAGCCTCTCTCTTCTGCTGAAGTTTCCTTGAGCAAAGCACTGAGCTCTTCTAGCTCTGGGGCAGCTGCTATAAAAGTTTGACCTCTGACCTCCCTAAAGGGGGTTCTAAGTGAAAAGAGAATTCCCCCACTGGGACCAATAATGTGTCACATTATTACTATCATCGCTGTAGCTGACAATTCTATCAAGTGTGTTAACATCACTTAACAAAGAGGTTCTAGCTTTTAATTTATTTTTAATGTTTTATATGAAGCACATTGGATTGCCTTGTTGCTCAAAATGTGCTATATAAATAAACTTGCCTTGCCAGGTTAAATGACTATCATATGCTTATCTTATCCTGCTGTTGAATGAACATCTTGTATCTTCATTTTTTATTGCATTAAATAAACTGACATGTTCATCCAGTGACTACATTGTAATTCACCTAAAACAGTTTTTTTAACTTAACTTATACATAACATTTTGTAGACTAAAAGTTTTTACCTAAAAAAAATAATCTAGTAGCTGATATTCAATTTGTTACTGTGAAGAATTATGATCATCCACTATCTTATATATATTATAGCTTAATCAAGCCCCGCTGCAGTTTGTCAGTTAATGCAGTTACTGTACTCTACTGTGAAAGTGATCAAAGCATCATTATCACATGTTTCTCGATCTCTGTTGTATAAAGTCTCAGCTAATGAATATATCAAATATAAAATAAGTCATCAATTAAAGTCCTAAATGACGGCATTAAAACTGTTTCCTCTGCGTCTGCTGCTCACTCCCAGCAGGTGCCCTAGTCTAAAATAATAGGTATAAGTGTAAACAAATACTTGATTTGCTCAGGATTTCAAAGAAAACAGCCCCTTTAAAGCCCTATGCACTGACATTAGAATCAATTAATACAACAGTATAAAAATAGACACCTGCCATGTGCTGTACTATAATTATTATTTTCTTGCCCTATTATTGAGCAAACGACCCTCAGACCCTCGGACAAATCCAAATAATAATAATAAGGAAAAAGGGAAATAAGAAGAAAAAGCGCGTGATTTCAATTGTTTTAACACAACAAAATAAGATGAAATTTTTTTAGGATTAAATTGAATCTGATCGACTTAACGCAAGAATGAAGTTAATATATTTCACTGCTATTTTATGCGATACAAAAGAAATTATTTAAAAATGATATATTTTGTCATTAAGTTATAAGGCTCATACAAAAGTCCAGCGAATCAAGCTGCAAATGGAAAATACGTAAAACATTTTTTTTTCTAAAATCTACAGCCATTCTTTGACGTTTTTAAATTAATACAACAAAATGAATAGCAATCAAAAGTCTATTACTCAGTCAAATAGCGTAGAAACCGTGTGTGTAAAATGCATTTAGTGCTAATGCTTGCGCGGTGATGTAATAATTACTCCCTCATTTGTTCAGACATGGAGCACCAAACTCTGACAAACCTTAATAATCTATTAAAGTGAATGGATGTGATCTTTACAGAGTCAGGACTCAACGTTCTCTGCTGATGGCTTAATGATTTTGTTCCCTCAGGCAAATGAACTCTTTTCTACGGGCTTGTTTGCCTGCAGTTGTTGAACACTTGACGTTTAATCCCCGCAACATCCTCGCCCCGCGGTGAACGACTCCTGCAGCCTGCAGAGGACTGCGAGAGAAAGGAGAAACCAGGACTAGTTCACACCTGTCTGGCTGTTTATCCCGAATCCTCTGCTGCTTGTTGAGGGCGAGCATTACTCCCACATGCGCCTTGTTAGGACTTTTCTTCAATGGTGCCGGATTTTCCTAACATCTTCTGCCCCCAAAAAAACTTTTAATAGCCTCCCCTCCCCGGGCATGCATGGCGCACTCACAATGCCAGTTAAGTTCACGGTCAAGCCTTGAGAGAGAGAGTGAAAGTAGGAGGAGGAGGCGAGAATCACAGCCTTGCGCGGGGTTACAGAGTTGGTTTGGTGAGACACCAACTATTCCGTGTTATGTCTCCTCACAAGCCGCTATTATAGGCTTGTTTTGAGTAGACCCACATGCACTCAAGTCCTCGTTAATTATAAAGCGTGGGCTTTGAGCTGGATGTGTAATTGACCTTCATGCACCAGAAGCTGTACCCAACGAGGTGCGACTGATCCTCCGCCTGCGCAGACAGGAGGGAGACAGTTCACACACTCGTTACGCACACTTCCATATTTAGACTCCCATTATCCACCCGGGCCTATACGCGACAACGCATTACTGGTCCATACTATTCCTTAACTGGTGTTTACTCGTGCAAGCAAAATGGTTCTCCACCCAGTCAAGTCAACCATGACACCGGATCCATATCAAGTCCTCATTAGTGTGAATAATTGTCTATAAATATGTATTATTATTGTGCCCAAAACCCAATAACACCACACATCATGTAAGAGGAAAATTGCTATAATAGCCTTAATTAAATATACAAATAAGCTATGCCACAAACGACGTCATTATGTTGTGATTATCGTGATAATAACGCACACAAATACCACTACAATGCACCGAGCGCATTATCGCACCTGGACCTGTTGCCTGTCAGTACTTCTGCTACAAATGAAAGTATGAAAGGCAGAAAAGATGTTTTAGTTTGATTCTCTGGCAGCAGTCTTGAGGGGGAGCTGAAGGTGTTGCACGGCTGAAGCTGTTCAAACAAAGTGTCTTCTTTCAACGCCCGTTTCCAGCCTCTCTCTGTTTTCTTTTTCTCTTTTTTTCTCCTCCGCTAAACACTACGGCACTTTTGTTCTCCTCAGCCGAGCGCGGAAAGATAAGGTGTCATCACTTGAACATCAAGGTTGGAAAAGCACCGAGCACGTAGAAAAGTCGCCCTTTGCCCATAATGGCACCACGCCACAGATCCTCAGTGTTGTTTTTACAAAGCACTAGATTAAGTCTCTCTCTCGTTTTGTCATTTTAACATTGACAGTGATCACTGGGGTGAACTTTGACCTCACATGGGCGATCATCAATGAAATAAATAAAAATAATACATTAAAATATAATTATTTTACTATGTTAAAAAAACAATTCCCCATTAAATGAAGCTATATTCCCTAAATAAATAATAAATAAAATAAAGTCACACTCCTAGTACATATTTTTACTCTTCTCACATATTGCCCAACCCATCCTGTTTCCATAGCATACTTTATTTTAGACCCAGGTCTAACACTCCCCTGCTAACTGCAAAATCCAAAGACAAAAGCCTGGAAATAACTTGTTGCGAATAGGGAGAAAAGACTTCCCTTGCAGAATTTATGATTAGATGGTGGATAATCCCGGGATACCGACCAGTGCACCGGCACACACAAAGGACAATATCCCCTTTCTAACAGCAGGTTCATGTGTCAAAGGCTAGGAGCTCTTGATTTTTAGGTAATGCTATCTGATTAAACTTTGCCCAAAAGTTATTGAGGAACTAGTTGTCCAGCGCACATTCAGAAGAGGAAACAGTGAAGCATGGATTTAAACCAGCTTTGTCAGATACAAAGTGTAGATACAAAGTTATAGTTTGAGTCTGTAATGAACGCCCATTTCGGTAATTAAAGTCAGAATCGTGAAAGTAGAATTAGACAGAAACATTCAAATTAAAAGTGCCCAGTAAACATTTAAAAATGCACACACACATTCCAGTAATCGACCCCCATGTGAGTCTGTAAAGACTGATATTTGCCTCCAGCTGAATATTTAGGTTTAAATATTCCTAAAATGTCACCCAGCTTGAATGGTTTAAGGATACACGACCGGCAGGACACAAACTACATAAATAGACTGGCTTTCTGCAAAAATGTCAAGAATTAATCAGAGTGAAAGAAATCCCCGATTTCCATGTATTTCTTTTTTCTTTTATTGTAAAGGGTATATGAAACTATAGGTGCATCGTTTCATCATTTATCGCAAAGTTTACATGCAGTCTCTCTCCAAATGAAAATGCAAATAATAATAATAATATCAAGAGATTAAGATGTTTCATCTTATCACGGCTCTTATAAAACACTTGAGAATATTATACCCCATCATACCCCCCCACCCACCCACCCACTTCCAAAAAAAACTGCTTATGGCTCTCCTGGAAAACCCTATGTAAACAAAAAGGCGATGGGGTAACTTTAACTCGGTGCCTACAGAGTCTGCTGATACATCTAAACCCCTAAAATAACAACGGTAATAGTAACGAGAATTAAGACATTTTATTGGTATTGTTTTCAACAATATAACATGTTATGTTATTACATTCCGGTAAAATACTCTTCTTTTTTTCTTGACTTTTTTCTTTTTTTTAACTAAAACGACCTAGATCCGCCTCACCTTTTGTCTGCACCAGCACTGCAAAAAATTATTTATCAAGTCACATAATCTCTGGTTATCTTCCGAATTACATTTCCTCCAAGCGAATTAGAGAGAAAATATGTCAATAAATGGTACATATTTCCTATAATTCAAAATGTTCTTAAGTGCTCTGCCTTGACCCTTGTTTCTAGGAAATCCCTGAAACAAGAGAGAGTTTAGTTTGGGGATAAATGCGCCCATCGGCAGATTTTTCCCACTTGTTTACAAAGACGTTAAAAGGTTGGATATGAGACTAAGTGATTTGTTACGGTGGCTGTTTTCGCAGTCTTCCAGTCTGTCTGCCTTGCACCTTGCCGCAAGTGCTTGAAGCTCGCCTCACACCACCTCGTAAATTACTTTTCCAAAAAAAAAAAAAAAAAAAAAAAACGGTGCTCTCTGTCCCCCGTCTGTGCCGTTTTTTTAAGAGCCAAGGTCCACTAGATTAGAAGACATAGGGTTCAGTATGGTGTCGTGGTGCAATGAGTGGTGATGGTGCACCGAGTCTACACCGCTGGGTACCGGGATGGCGCTGGGTCCCGGAGGGGGCGCGAGGCCGTGCAGGGACTGTAAACCGGCGTTTGAGCCGAGGAGCAGAGCCGGGCTCGGAGACGTGTGATCCGGTGTTCCCAAGGGTGTCTTATCGTCGTCCGAGCTCCCCAATAGAGATTTATTTCCATTCATGGAAGAAGTCAATGGGTTGTGACTATTGCTGTTGGAGTTCTCGTTGTTTTCTCTGCCAACAGAAAACAAAATCACATATGAGTGGGGTGCAAACACAGAGGCAGAGGCAGCAGAGTGCATCTGGAAAAATAAGTAGGTTAAGACATGATCAAGTTGAGACACATTTTAAAAACTAGCTAGAGTAAGTACACAGAATAAAAACTAGAAGACTAAATATGGTAAATATTTATAAATAAATGTTTATAACTTTAACAAAAATCATGTTTTTTTAAAGCTCGCACGCAAGAGCAAAAATAGTGCTGCCATGCCTACTAGGAATTCAATAGACCACGATATTTACAATAACCATAGAAGCATCATTATGTATATATTATAAATGATCAAATCCTTTAATAATTATTAATGCATTAATCAGCAATGTATCCGTGCGCACGTGTGCCAGGGTGCAGATAATAATAAGCCATTGAAATAATTAGAGGCTGAGGCTCACTGCACTGCAGCAGAGCAGCGTTAAATGGCTGCAGTGGTGAACAGTGGCTGCAGACAATAAATCTATTCGACTATCGAACCTGCATTAAGTATCTGTCTTTAGGGCAAATTAATTTAAGCAGAGTGACCTGTGGGTAAACACGCCTATCAAAGTGGGCCGGGCCTCGGCCTTTGGCACGTCTAAATAAATGACAGCTCTAATTATTACTAAACCTGTGCTTTTTGCGTATGGCGTATAGTTCATATGTTTGCAGTGGTGAGTCAGGCTTTTCTCAGAGGGAAGACATGATTTACGTGGAGCTTTCAGCCCGAATTAGTGGCCAGAGGGTGAAAGAAGACACCAATGGAGCGAACACCTGACTGAAACACGTCTCCCAAACCTCTCCGCACGCCTGCCTGAGTAATTTCCAAACTTTGAAATGTACAAACGGCTCCTAATGAAATGTCAGCCCGGCTGATGTGGAGGCTACGGCCCACCACATCAATCACACCGCAAAACAACTTTTAAAGGTGTTCTGAGATGTTTTCATATATATCTACTTTGTGTTCACTCCAGTATCTGGAGGGTTAGGAACTGTTTTTTATTCCTCTGATCCTAATGTGAAAGTCAAAATTCATGGTATAATAAGCGTGATTGAAACATAAAAGTGGGGTAAATGCAACTTTTATAACCTTGTAATTTACCTGACGACAAGCCTTTAATTTTCTCTTTCAACTTTTACGCACGGCCTGCACAATTATCACAAACATGCAAACACTGTATGATCTAGAAGTCTGAAACGGTGCCTGCAGCTGATATTATTTTCCACCAATTTACACAGATGCGTAAAAAGGACTGAACATATATTAATGATGGTCGATGCGATAAATGTGCTAGATGTGGGTCAGCAAATATTGCAAAGGCGTACCACATAAACACTGGCTGCTTGTGCCTGTTGATGGGTTCTGTCTATTTTCGCTTGATGTCATAACCATAAAACTACTGTAAAATGTACCTTTTCTGATAAACACTTTAAGCGTCTTTAACTTTATTCTTACCTTTCCTTCGCCTCCGCTGCTCGGTCTCGCTGCCGTCGGTTTTTGAACCAGTTGCTGACCTGCGTGGTGGTGAGTCCCGTGGCCTCGGCGAGCTCTCTTTTCTCCCGCGGGGATGGGTAAGGGTTGTGGGTGTACCACTCGCGGAGAACGCTCCTGCTCTTCTCCTTGAAGCAGTAGCTTGTCTCTTCCCCGTCCCAGATGGAGCGAGGCAGGGGGAACTTTCTCCGGACGCGGTACTTCCCCACTGCGCCGAGCGGACGGCCTCTCAGCTTCTCCGCCTCGATGTAGTGCGCTTTGAGCCACAGCTGCTGCAGCTTCGGGTGGTTGTGCGGCGAAAACTGGTGGCTCTCCAGGATCTTGTAGAGCTCTCGGAAGTTCCCCCGGTGGAAAGCGACCACGGCTTTCGCTTTGAGGACGCTCTCATTTTTGTGGAGGTGTTCGCACGCCGGTAGGGACCAGAGGAAGCGCCCCAACCGCTCGATGTTTCCCCCTTGTTGGAGTACTTCGCAAACACACGCAACTTGTTCCTGCGTAAAACCAAACGTCGGAAGCATGGACATGGCGACAACGTAAATCAATACAGATTATATTGTGCCTTACTTCCACGTCTCCCCTCTCAGTCCCACATTAAATTAAAACGCATTAAGTCCATAAGCGACAAAAGATTCCCCAAAAAAGCAGCCTTAAACTTAAAACAGCCCAAGGTTAGATGATATCCAACTGCGTATTAACTCAAGTCCATTCAGCCATGCAAAACCCCAGGCGACAAATCATCATAAAGTTGGTGAGCAAGAGAGAAAGTTGCTACTCCTTCAGCCGTCCTCCTCCACCTTTTCTATGCCGTTTCAACATAACCTACTCCCGGAGACTGGGCTCGCTGGCTCGTTTTAATAATATTATTCTAAGCTGGCAAGACAAGCGATTATATGTACTCTGATTGGTCGGTTATCTGACCCGGGGATGGTGAGGATAAGACAATAGCCTTAGTCAAATTATTTGCCATGGTTACGCTGTCACTCAAAGTAACCTGATATGCTTTGAGGTGGCTCCCTGGCAAAGTCAACCCGATTGTTCCCTTCACTACCAGCCCGCCTACCAATAGACATAATGCTCAGATTTTTCTTCTAAAACACTTTTTTTTCTTTCCCTTCACTTTGACAGACACCTCGGGCAGCCAAAGAGCGCAGAGCTGGGTGTGTGTGGAGAAGGCGAGCACCACTGGTCCCGCAAGTGGGGGAAGGATGGCGCCAGAGCGCACAGAGCCTGCCACAGTATGTCCTCATGCCTCCAGCGGAGGCTCTTACAAATCTATCGAGATTTCCACAACGCCTGGAACTTTAAAGTTAGTCACTCCATCATTTCATGCAAGGGAAATGACTGTCAACTGCCAACAACAAAGAGTTAATGTAGCTTTTAGGTGGACGCAAAAATAACTGACGAGGGCAAGCAAAACAAATGTATAAACTTAAATAAATTAGACTAATTATGTCACAGAGAAAAGAGAGAGATTTAATTTTGGGTTACTTCAAGTTGTAAAAAAGTGTAACAGTCATTGGTAAATGTGAATTTTGGGTTTACCTGTGATTGGAAATAAGTATATTAGTGAAACAAGACTGCACGTCTTTAGTCATAAAAAGGACACCATATGAGAGCTGTGTTACAAATAAAAAATAATAAGACTTTAGAACTTTGAAAAAGTACAAAAATTCAAACAAAGAAAGCAGTTTATCAAAATAACGTGATAACTTTGCAATATAATATCCCCAAATGAGTTTGTCTGTTATATATTAACTTTATAGATTATTCAATGATTGAAAAAAAAGTCTAATCTAGTGTGATATATGGCATTTCTATATCTGTGACCAAAAAAAGGAACATTACGTTTCTGTGCACGGCGCTCTAGAAGTAATTAGAATATTACCGTGATAAGGTAGCCCATCTAAATAAGGGGTGAGCCAGTGGCTGCGGGAGCGCACAGAAACAACGTTAAGGTGAGCAGCCGGGCTGATGGTGACACGGAGAGTTCGTGCTGCTGAGTTTGCTGGACGGGGGAGCAGAGAGGGAGAGTCTGTCGGACAACAGCGGAGAAGAAAAACGGCATCAACCAGCGCCACCGGTGAGCCAAAACCCCCGTTTGTATCTACAGTAAATCTTCTGGCTGACACGGTTTGGTGCAACAGCGGAGGCAGATGGAAGTCAGAGATCCTCAAAATCACAAGCAGGATTAGAAGATACGCTTAAAAGAGCTGCAGGGACCATTTCAACATGATGATTAAGATAAGATGATGCGGGAAAACAAAGAGAGGGTAAAGGAAACAGTGACAGGCTGGATAAGGATCCAGAGGAGAAACCATAGCCCACTTGTTGATGCAAAATGATGAGTTTTCTGCAGTGAGGCTTAAGAGAGAAAAAACACTGTCATATGGTTTATTGTGTTGTCAGGTAGCCTACGTGTGTCACGCGGACCGGCGTGTGTGTGTGTGTGTGTGTGTTATTGACGGTTGGGCCAAAGATTGACCAGTTGGTAGATTTCTATCGCTTCACCATGGGACCTCTTCATTAGAGATACGATTGTCAGTTACACCCACACTCAGTATCACATCACTCGACACTGCTGCCTCAAGCCACACACACACACGCACACACACACACACGCACGCACACACGCATACACACACACACACACACACACACACACACACACACACACACACACACACGCACACACACACACACACACACAGACGCAACAGCTCACTTCAGGGAGAAAATTCGCTACTGGCACTTAAATGAAAGGTAAAACAAATAGTGTATATTTCAGATTAATGATAAAATGATGATAATAATAACACTAATAATAATAATAATAATAATAATAATAGTAATTAGTAATAATGCTATTGCTTGGTTTTAATAGGCATATATGAAGACCTAAACTCTTTCTTCTTCTAAAAATAAGTTGCAAATAAATATTAGCAGCACATTAAACATTAAAGTCAAGGACTCACAGTCTAATATGAAATGAAGTCATCGGCTGATCACATCACAGGTTCAGTTTAGTTTTCGGAACACAAATTTGTCAATATTTTCCCGCTGAATGGGCCTATTATTGGATCTATTTCATCCAAGTCGTTGGATGTTTAAAATGAATTATTAGTGCAATTATGAAGTGAGTTTATCACCAGTGATGAGGAGTAATGTAAGAGGAGCCTGATCCCTGTTTCCGTGTTGTGTTCTCCCTTTGTTTAATAAATTGACTTGGGTTTCGCCTGAAGCGCAGTTCAGAGAGTATTACGGCATTACGCTGACTGATGGTAATCGTCAGGGGACCGGAGGCTCGCCTGAAATGGATAGTGAGGAAAACAAGGAAGCGATTTATACATATACAGCACATACAGCACAATCCCACAACACCACCAAGAATTAATGAGTTGTATTCTCTCATACCATAATAAATAAAATGGCATCATAATAATATGTTGTTGTTTTTTAATACAAAGTCATACAGGCTACTATAATAAAACCTAACAAATATACTGTTGAATAGATTTCTGAACGTTTTTGAATTTGTTGACTTTAGACAGCTCGTGAAAATCGGAGAAAGCTCGAGCGCAGAGAGCGAGAGCGATGAGTGAAACTAAGAGCGCCTGGTAAACACAGTTTGACAGACGTGACACTTTACACCGATTTCAGATAAAAACGTATCGTCTCCATCCACACACACGCACACGCACACGCACACGCACACACACACACACACACACACACACACACACACACACACACACACACACACACACACACACACACACACACACACACACACACACACATACAAACACAGCATAGTGATTCAACAGACTCTTGGTTAGGCTATTATTGAGTAACAAATATATTGACATGTTGTTGTATTTTTTTTCTTTCACTTCTTCTTTCTTTAACTCAGCTTTAACAGTTATCCATATCTGTGCCTCCCTGTTGACCATGGTGGTCATGGTGGTGCCATGTGTCCCTGCAGTCAGCAGTGGTTATATGAAGGCCTATGAACCTAGTTCATCCTGAACCGACTCTGTCCTTAGTCATTTGGATTATTTTTGGGTGATGATGAGCACAGTTGTAACCAAAATAGGCTCTGGAGCCTTATAAACTCCAGATGGGGTCCATCGAGAGTCACATGATGTTATTCTGATCAGATGAGACAGCATGAATCTTTAGATAACAGGCAGCTATCACCCCAACTTGCTTCATGACAGGTATTCTGTTCTACTCAGTGCCAACAGTAAAATAAGCATGGAATTCTGTGGGATAACATTTTTATGAATTGGGATCTTTTTGTGGTATCTTTGATATGAAAAAAATAAATATTTCCACCCTGAAGAAACTGTCCCACTCATCCTGTTGACATGTATAAATCTACACTTGCTCACTCAGTCTTTGTTGCCCCTAGATAAGCTCTGCATACCGCATCTGACTAGTAAGCAACAAGCCACTTCCACAGACAGGATATGTCACAGGAAATACAAGAACATAGCCAGCAATTAAAATGTAAATACAAAGCATCTTGGTTGTATTGCGCCATTCATGGTCTGAACGGCTGGGTGTGTGCACCGGCAGTGACAGGGCAGCTCAGGGTCCCATGACAGGCCCGTGACAGTGTTTGTAAACCACTTGTTTCCACGGATCAGTTTGATCAGAGGGCTCCGGCTCTGAAACGGTAATTATTACAGCCGCTGATGAATGGAGATCATGTTTCCCCTAATAGCCAACCCCCTATTTTCACAACCTCCCACTGCTCACCTCGGCCGCTCTCCACCGCGACCTGCACTAATTGAGCTGATTATTGCAAGATGTGTGTTTTGGTGTGTGTTGCAAAGCCTGTGTGATAGGGTGGGGGCATGTTGGAGGGGATGTGGCTTTTATTCTATATAAGACTGACCTGAGACAAGAGCAACAAGGGGTTGATGAGTAACATTCTTTCGGACAGACATCCAAATGCTGGTAGAGGGAGAGAGAAATTATTAAAGCCAGAACCCCTGTGCCTATACCGGTTAAAGAGATATGAATGAGGGCCTATCCAATAATTGGTTGTTTACATCTATCTTGTTACCCAAGAGGCCTGGGCTATCCTACGGAGCAAGGAGGAGATTTCAATAAACTGCACAGGCAAGCAGCAGGGAGGGGGTGTGGGTGGAGGGGCGGGGTAGAAGAGTGCGTGTGTGTGTGTGTGTGTGTGTGTGTGTGTGTGTGTGTGTGTGTGTGTGTGTGTGTGTGTGTGTGTGTGTGTGTGTGTTTGTGTGTGTGTGTGTGTTGGTCTTGTCTTCATTTCCAGAAGGCTCTGACCGGTCGACAGGTTCATCAGATTGGACGGTTTACATTTCAGGCCCACTCTAGAACATATAGGCCTTCACAAACGCAGCAATTTCACAGGCAGTTAAAAGGTGAGTCAAGCATCACCTTCACTTGATTATCATCACAGGGTAAACATCAGCATGCACATAATCAATTAGAAAAAAAACTATAATTTCTATCTTTTCTCCCGACACAGCTTTTCTACATGCAGCCTACTTAAATGAGTTTAGTATGAAAGTCTTGTAAATGTAATACTCACACTCATGCAAGCAAAACATCCAGTGTTAACACGTAACTCATTCTAGTTCAGGTTGGAAAAGCTCTGACTACAATTATAAACATATTAATTAATCAAAGTGGAATTGTTATTAAATTCTGGGTCAATAGTTCTTTATGCAGTGTGACAACAAAGACAATATATCTAAATAAAACTAGGTGAACTATTTTCAGCAACACTAAAATCACTTTTGATGCATTTACATTCCACAAAATTACAATCTGAACATTTTGAACAAGAGAAAAATTAAAAGCCCTGCAATTAAACCCAACTGGTGCCCTAATGCCGCTTCATCTATTACTCACTGGCAAAAGAGCCTAAACACACCAATACTCCAATGCCCAGCACCACCACCACCACCACCACCACACTGCCAGTGAACACATCTACACCCAAATTGCAGCTGGTCTGAGCACTGGAGCAAACAGCAACAAGTGTCTGTTTTTCTGCACGGCTGGTCATTGGAGCTGATGAGTAGCAGAGTGTGTGTGTGACAGAGAGAGGGAGAGAGAGAGGGAGAGAGAGAGAGAGAGAGAGAGAGAGAGAGAGAGAGAGAGAGAGAGAGAGAGAGAGAGAGAGAGAGAGAGAGGGGCTTGCTGCTGAGGTTAATTTATTCGATCAATCACTCTATTTGATTCCTGTTTATTTTCAAGAGTCGCACGGTCATTTCAGCCGCACACTGAGCCCTTTATGCCCTGCCAAGGCGTTTCCCCTCAACCACTGAGACCGTATAGCATGCATTCGGCTATAATTTGAGGAGGAGAAGGGCTCCAGCAGCACTTCTCAGATATTTCACGGTTCCTAACCTTAATGGTGAAATCCCCTCAGACCTGTCTCTCGTCAAACCCGCACTGTGCAGACATGCAGGTATATGAGCTTCACACATACACTGATTTATGTCAGCGCTGTGGGCTTGTTTTAAATGACTGCAAACACACTCCAGTGTGGAATTATGTATTATTATCGTATGCAATTTGGCAAATGGTGCACAGGGCAAAGTGTGCAGCCTTTCCATGCATGCATTTGATTTTGTACAGCCTTATAGGCTGTATGCGTTGACTGTGATTTTTTTTTGTTGCCTAAACCAGTTAGACCTAAAAAAAAAATAACACTTTTAACTCTTTACTTCATGTTTAATCTTTGTAATCCATATACTAACCAGTTTCAAACTAAAACAGTTTAATGGATTTTCATGTGCGGTCGATGCAGTTTGTAATGCTGTATATGGACAATGAATTAAGCCTAACCTGCTCCTTTCGAGGTTGTTGATAAAACAACTAAGAAACCACCATGAGACCAATATGCAGGATCAAATAAACCTCGGCATGCTCTGAATCAAAGGAGACAGAAGGCCAGGTCATATAATTAGATCGAGAATCATGATAGCCAGTTGCTTCTGATCATGTAACATGGAATAGCAAATAAATGCCTCTTTTGGCCAGAAACCTGAGCCCTACCCCAAAAACAAATAAAATGTGGACTCCACTATGATACCACAATGTTAAGTCAGTGTGAACCAGGCCAGCACTGGGATCACAACTTATTTTGGAAACTAGTTTTACGAAAACAGCAAAGGAAGCACAGAGACACAAAACAACAAATATAACAGAGCTCTGCAGTTAAAGAAATGCAGCTTTTACAGTTTGTCCACTAACGTTATTTACTCTCAGAAAACACCATTCAAATAGCCAGATTTCCATATGTATTCAGGAATATGTGTGAATTCTTAAATCTTCAGCATCCTGTGTGAATCTTTTACATCTCACAGGATAATATTCCTTTACATACAACCCGAGCTTTCTACTTATTGCAAAAGTCTGCAGCATCGTTTAATGTTTCGCCCTCATGCAACATTCTTCCTTTTTTACAGTGCTGGAACTCGTATGTCAGGAAAGAATTTATTAAAAGTGACCCACAGTAATTAGCAATGTGCTAATGCTTGAATTTGTATCCATTCCTGTATGCAGCGTTTTTACAACACTTGGTGGTTTCACTTGAAACACAGGCTTGACCCCGTGTCACCGGCCATATGGGCAGTAAATAGTTCCATGATAGAGTCAGTGGTTGTAGTGATACTGTATGGGAGAGAAACGTCCTATTATATATCATACTACATGCAGCTTTTATAGCATGAAGATGATTGACAATAAAATTTTGGTCATGTGATTGGCGCTTTATGTTATTGTGTATTGGAGAGTTTCACTTTTTGTGATTAGCCTCTGATTGTGGGTTGAAAATAAGCAGCACAAGTTGCTATTTCTTTTGACATGCATGTTAAAATGTATTTATATCAATATACTTTGTCACTTTGATATTATATAAGAGCAAAAAACAAGAATAAAGGCCTTTCACACCCGGGGCATGGCAAATAAACAAGACAAAAATGTGTAATATACAGACACGTAAATAAACACCTATGCAGATTTATTGTGAAATTAAGAATGGAAGAAGGACTGTTATGCGTTGCCTTTGTCACGGTAAAGTTTGCCATCTTGATTCGCACCCCAGAGCCCCCGTGTTGTTGCTTTATAATCGTCATGGTGGATGCCATTATTCATGATGCGAAACTCAGAAAAATCGCCTCATTCCGAAAAAAAGATTTCCGTCTCTTTGTTGCTGTGTAATATTCACATTCCGTGTGAATGTACTTATGGCAATAACAACAAAAAAAACTGGCGTAAAAAAATAATCGCACAAAGAACCAAAAAATTCACCCCAGGATGTAAAGGCCTTAAGAGCCCAAAGCCATGCTAACCCATATGCAAGGCTGTTGGTAGGCACAGAAGTGTTTTGAGATAAACGTTAGTGGCTAGCATGTTAGCACTGTTAATTAGCACTAACCACATTCAACAGCTGAGGCTGATCATAAGGTTTTGAGGTTGCATTGGACAAATTACAAAATTAGGCGTTAAAATCAGATAATCACCAAAGTTATTACAATTAATCCTTAGGGGGATAACCATATGGTGGCACAAGAGAAAGAGTCAGGGAAACACAGAAGTCATTATCAGATATAATTTTGGTACCCCAACATAAGCATGAATGTACAAAAGTTGGTGCCAATCCAACCAGCAGATGTTGAGATATTTAACAGGATACGGGAAAACTTTGACCTGCTTGTGGCACTAGAGGGCGCATCAAAAGGACCACCAAAGTTATAAGGATTCATCCTCTGGGCACCATGAATGTACCAAGATGCATGGCAATGCATCCAAAACATGCTTTTTTTTCTCTGTAAAAAAACTAAACCTTCTGCTTGGGCTCGAGAAAAAGTCCGAAAATCACTTAATTTCACTAGGATGCCTCCTCTGGGCACCATAAACGTCTGCACAAAGTTTCATGACAATCCATCCAAAAGTTTTTAATATATTTCATTCTGGACCAAAGTGGTGGACAGGCCAACTTCCTGAGAGTTATAAGCATGGCTAATAGAAATTAAAGAAAAAACATGCACATGAAAAGACAGATTTTCTCAGGCGGCTGATCCTTGTTTCCAAAGAACACCAATAACTTTGATTGGGTACTGATTCATGCTGTCATCACAGCACAGACCACCCCAAAAAGAGAAGGGTGTCCTTCTCATCGTCCGCGCCTCGTCTTTGGAGTGCAGCTTTTACAATGTATTGGTTATTCAAGCTCTGCCATCCCATTTCCACCAAGAAATCCCATTAATAATGTGTCTACTTTCATAGTCTAAATGACTTCTCTCTCATTAAACCAAACTATCCATCAAACAGTTTGCTGTACTCTGCTCACTACCGGGCATAATATGAGATATTTTGAAGATGAAGGCAAGTGTTTGCTTTGTAAATACAAGCATGGCACGGCATATCGCTCATTTGTTTTTATATGGAAGAATTGGATTTCATTATTGCTTTTTAATTCTGCCTGCAGGGTATATTAAACGCCTGCAAACCTCTGAACACTTTGTCCAGGAAACTAACAATTATAGTCAATCTGAGCATATGGCAACCGCAGCTATATGAGAGAAAAGATGGGGTCTAGGCGGAGGAACTGCCTAACTGAGGTTTAGTTTCTCCATTTAGTTTTGCTGTTTATGCCAGTGATTCAATCTTCAAGCCAGAGTATGTATCATAATGTAACACTTTCTATTCACAGCTATTTATATTTGGACACACAAGGCTATAATAGTATAACATAATTCAAAAACATCCCTTTGATAAGTGCATATCTGTACACTGATTGTTACTGCACTAAGTTCAGTAAGCCTGATCTAACAGGAGAGTTTGTAGCATTTAAATCCAATTATTTTTATGTACTGTATAATATGAGGACTAGAGCAGCCTGTTAAGACTAAAGTAAGCATAAACGTACATACAATTACATCTTCCCTGTCCAGATTTATTCATCTGGCCCCGGGATCAAACCCCATTTAACTTCTTTATCTTCTGAAGTTTCTCTAAATCCCTCAGCCACCGCTTACTTAAGCTCTTATAGGCTGTGATTATTTTGTGATTTTGGGAAACCCATCCAACTAACATTACTATATTGTGTTTATTTTCTCTTATAAATATATATAAGTCTATCAAACCCATGATTTTATTGTAATAGTTTGATCCATTCATGAAGAACTTGTCAACTTAGGGTCACAATATCAATGGAGCCAGCACAGCAGCCCAGTTAGCCTTATGATTTACAACTTTCTCCACCTTCTCATGAAGGATCTCAGAGCAATCTCAGGCCAGCAGACAACCCCGTCTCCGAAGATTACATATTAAACGAATTTCCAAAAGCAAATACAGTTAGAAACATAATGTTCACAAGGGCAGGCTTTTTTATTAACATAATGAATACAAATATTTATGTGGAAGACACCTGCTGTCAACATTTTCTATTTGCTTTGCATACAGTATCCGCTCATGGTAAATGGGCTTGTACTTAAATAGTGCCTTTATAGTCTTCTGACCACTCAAGGCACTTTTGCACTATTTGTCACATACACACAGACACACTGATGGCAGAGACTACCTGCCCATAATCTAATCTAATCATTCAAACCACATTCACACAGCATCAGGAGCAATTTGGGGTTCAGTGTCTCACCCAAGGACACTTCGATATGCAGATAGAAAAAGGCAGGGATCCGCCTAAATCCGCCGAATGGAGGACGACCCGCCCTACTACAGCTGCCACTCAAAACACTTGGATAAGGTTTGGGCAAAATCGTGGTCTTGGTTAAAAATATTAAAAAAGTCAATACTGACTTGAAGCATGAGACAGAATGTGTTGACTTTAATATTTGACCAAAGCCGCAGTCTTTCCCTGATTTTAACCAAGTGTTTTAGTAGTCTAAACCAAGCACCATGGGAGGTGAACCTCGGTCTCTGGTGTCAAAGTCCTGTGCATTGTAGGCCAAGATATCCACCCTGACCTCCTCCCCTCATTGTCTTTAATACAACATGTCAAACCTCCTAGATCGAAAAATTCCCAGTATACATAATTCAGACAGCGGAGCAGCAGCTTAACTTTGGAGATCCTCTCAGATCTACACCAATTGAATCTGACCCCAGTCTGGGCATTCTGACAAAAAGTCAGCTTTTTTGATATCTTGTTCTTTATGCAATTACAGGGGCTGATGGAGGACTGACCTCTGGATTGAGAGTTTGCTTTGTGGGTCAGCTCTCTTTACCACCGTGGACCAATACAATATTTTGAGGGTTATGACTAAAACAAATGCATTCGTATTACCTCTGTTGTAAAATAACCTGAGTAGCCCTGCATCGAGTTGCCGTCTGCATCTGCAAGGATTCATTTGTGCTTAGTTTCCCTGAGAGTGTAGTGGTTTACCCTGAGAGGACTCTCCAGACCACCAGGAGAAAGTTTAAGGCAAGCTGATAATGATATACAACATGAGTCACGGCAGATCCAAAGCTTTTCGTACCAGCTCTGGAGGTCATCTCTAGTGAAGACGTGCCTGTCGGCGTGCAGGGGGATGATGAGCTTTCACACAAGCAGAAAGAGGAGGATTACTGTCAATTGCTCCCAAATTGCAATAATACCCGCTGCCGGGCCACCCACACATGTGCTGAGAGACAAGTGATATATTGCTACATATGTCCATTCCACAGTGGCAAGTCCACCAGCATACTGCCCACAAGGATCTCCATTCTTTTATACCGTGTGACATGCAGACACAAGTGCGAGAGCTTTTACTGTGAGATGCAGTGCAAATCTAAAATGTTTACTTGGAAATTGAGGTTTCAAAATGGAGAGAGGTTTTATTAATTCAACATGTGATATCCAGCTAAATAATTCTGTAATCATGGTATCTACCTTTAAAACAGATGTTTTTCAGAAGCCAATAAAAACAAGATGGATTCCTAATATTTGAATCTTTTCAATGCACAAATTGAATCTGGTGTTATAATCTTTATATTTTTATAATCTGAATTATTCCCTTTTGGTATAGTCTTAAAAAACATTCATCATTTGAAAAAGTGTACCATTTGCTTTAAACTTATAACTGCTAAAAATGTATACAAGATTACTGTAAAACTAGTATATGTTTTTATCTTTTAACATCAAAGCACCCTGTTGTACTGAACAGCAATGTATTAAATAATTCCACAGGACAAGGATATTTTTTAGCCACTCAAAATGAATACAGCATATCAAATTTGGAAACTAAACCCTTCAGTGTGTTCTCATGTAGGAATACATGGTAATTAGTTCTGATCATATCATTCCTCTGCGTAAGAGCCAAGCAGATGGCTAATCCAGTCCCAGTATCTAATCAGAGCAGTCATTCTAATGACAGTATAATTTCATAAGAAGCCTTTGTCTCAGAATATTCAGGAGCAGCATGGGGGATATCGGAGATATTCATCATCAGCACAGATTGGAAACAGGCCCTAATAAATGACACATTTGCTTCCTGCCAGTCTGCGTTAGAGGAATGGCAGAATGTAGTGAATGTGGTACAGTGTGTGTGTGTGTGTGTGTATGTGTGTGTGTGTGTGTGTGTGTGTGTGTGTGTGTGTGTGTGTGTGTGTGTGTGTGTGTGTGTGTGTGTGTGTGTGTGTGTGTGTGTGTGTGTGTGTGTGTGTGTGTGTGTGTGTGTGTGTGTGTGTGTGTGTGTGGAAGGAATGACATGGTTGGAGTGTGTGGGTGTACAGCAGCTGCAGCTCAATGCGCTTTTCTGACTGTATGCCTGTGGTTGTGTGTTTGTGTGTGTTCGTGTGTTTGTGTGTGTGTGTGTGTGTGTGTGTGTGTGTGTGTGTGTGTGTGTGTGTGTGTGTGTGTGTGTGTGTGTGTGTGTGTGCCTGTATGTGTACGTGTGTTGTATCTTAAGTGGTGAGAGCATTAGAGTTCAGTGAAGTTAATAGACGAGGCATTAATGTAGAGTTTACACCTACAGGTCAGGGCACCAAAATCCTAATCAGTGCTTACAATGCAGCTGTTGTCTCAAACGTGTGTGTTTTACAGTTGTTCAGCCCACACACAACTCTTAACTGTTCTGATCTGTGTCTGCCTTTCTACCTTCCTTCTTTGTTTCTACGTGATAATGAATGCCATAGACGTTTCTACGGAGGCAAAAAAGAGGAATGTAAAGAGAAACGGCATCCATAAAATCAGATGTGGCAGTAAAATCCAGCTACGTTTCTGTGTGCGCACCGCACGGAGACACCGACCCGTGAAGAAACATATTATTTACAGCACTGCGGTAAGTCGCAGCCCCAGCACAGACAGATGAAAAATATATAGACGCACAAGGGCAGGATCTTCTTTTAGCCAACTTAAAGCTCAGAGCCATTTATCACGACGGATCTGAGCCCGCTGTTTCCTGCAAGCTGCATGTAGCCTGATGTTCTGCTTCTACCTTGGGAAGAAGTGTCCTAGGGTCAGGAAGTGGATATCAAACACACACACACACACACACACACACACACACACACACACACACACACACACACACACACACACACACACACACACACACACACACACACACACACACACACACACACACACACACACACACACACACATAAACAGTGAATCTTCCTGACCTCCTCACTTGCGCTCACATACACACGTTGGATTCATTCACCTTTACACACATACACACTCAAACAGAGGCAAGTCCCAGCTTTGTATCAGGTTGATGGAGGGGGCAGGTAGGGTTGTAGCAGCCAGAGTCATATTTACATCAGCCTGTGTAATATTATCAATAAAAGCCAAAAGGACAGCAGCTTGCCATAACTCACAACAGGCAGGGAGCAGCACAGCTGTTAAGAGTTCATCTTCCTCTGACGCAGCGGGGGGACCAAAGAGAGATGTTAGAGCAGGGGGGAAGAAAGAGAGACAATAGGGAAGGGAAAAAAGGAAAGTATAGGACAGTAAAAGAGACAAAGAGGGAGGCAGCTAAAAAAGACAGATCCAACATAAAGCTTTTTTTAAACCATCTTTTTTACCAGGATGGAGAATTAGATATTTTTATTAATTAAGGCGGCAGTGAAATATGATTTTCATTATTGATTAGTCTGTTGATTATTTAATTGATTATAATCAATTAATAGTTTATAAAATGCCAGAAAAAGTGAAAAATCCCAAGGTCCTGAGACCAATGTGATGTCTTTAAATGTTTTGTTTTGTTTAACATAAAGTCCAAAATCCCAAAACATGAAATTTGAAATGATATGAAAGAGAAAAAAACATCAAATCCTCACAAAAGAGAAATAAGAACTCATAGATGAATCAGATGTTTAATTGATAATATCATCAAAACAGTTCCAGATTAATTTTTACGACAAATGTAAAATGTCGAACTGTTGGAGCTCCAGTTTTCATAAATAGAGTTTTGGGGGAATGGTATCAATATGATTATATGATTATGATTATATGATTAAATCATACATAGAACTCTGTTTTCCAAATAAACAAGGATTTCAAGCTTATTGAAAATAGAAAGTAACTGATATACAGTACCAGTCAAAAGTTTGGACATGCTTTCTCATATACTTGAATGAGATCTAATGGAACCCAGGTCACTCTGCTAAACATCCCTTTGATCACTTTATATGTGATTTTGCATACATTTTCCACATCCTGATGCACTGAATATCTGGATCAGAAAAAAAAAGATTGGTATCATACTGTTAATTTCAAACATACCTGTGGTTGTAAAAACGGGATGATTTTGTACGTCATGGACTGTATTTGGTTGATGAATTCAGTCTGAATCAATATGAGTTCTACTTTCATGCATGCCAGCAATCACGTTTTTTTCTCTTTCTTTTTTTGGTGAAATAGGTGTCACGTCTCATTTTGGAACGATGCTCTTCAAATACTTCATCACCGGCCCTCTCAGTTTCACTGCAGACGCTGGCTGACCTCATCAAGTGACCTCACCAATCACAGATCAAAGTCTTCGGCTTTCTGGCTGGTCAGGTTAATCAGGGGACCACCCCGGAGAACCAATCAGGTAACATCTTACTTGACTTAAAGGAATTAGGCTGCTTTTGACAAGCAACTATGTACGTTTCCTCTCGTGATGAACTGAAGTACACGTTTGAGCTTCTTCTGTTTGCTCTGAGCATGTCACTGAGTCTGTTTGGGGGGATTTAGTACTTTGATTTCAATTACATCACTCATTAGTCATTTCGATTTGTTTGATTTGGGCTTTGAAGGACATGGGAGTGCACGCAAAACAATAGTGAGTGGCTCAACTGATGGGGGAAGGAGAATAACAGGAGGCTTATACATAAACTATAAACCTCATATTGAAACCTTGTATACTCTCCATACATCTTTTTTTCATATTTAGATAACTAAGTATTTAAATACAAACAAATATTCCAGCCAAATTGGAGCCTGGACAGTGTACAGTAAGTGTGCGCATGTGTCCATACATAGGTGTATGTGTGTGTGTGTGTGTGTGTGTGTGTGTGTGTGTGTGTATGTGTGTGTGTGTGTATGTGTGTGTGTGTGTGTGTGTGTGTGTGTGTGTGTGTGTGTTTTGCTAAGAATGAAGCGTTTGTATCACTTGCCCCTTTTTGAGGGGAAGTGACATGAGATACTTAAAGACCAAAATTGCCTCACTTAGCCAAACAAACTAGCTCTCCTGACATACACACATACACATACACACTCATTCACACACACACACACACACACACACACACACATACACACTCATTCACACACACACACACACACACACACACACACACACACACACACACACACACACACACACACACACACACACACACACACACACACACACACACACACACACACACGCACACACATACGTCAAGAGCTCTCTAATGGCCAATAAACTCAGGATGTTCATTCCTCCTCTCAGGCTCACAAAAACTGAACAGCGAAATTATTGAGAGTAAACGGATTCCACTGTAGCTCTGCCTAATGACCACACACACATACATACACACACACACACACACACACACACACACACGTACCCACACATAGTTTGAGGGTCAGTGGAGGCTGAAGCAGATAGGATGTACATAATAACCCTAACATGGCTTTTATAAGCCTTCAGCTCTCTCGAAACGACAACGGCTGGGAGAGAACCCAGGCCTCCATATAAAAATACTGAGCTTTCTGGAGAAAGACTTTGAAGTTTTTTCTGCTTGATCTCAACTGAAGAGACACTCACGACCACTATGTGTGAGGCAAACAGAAAGACATTTCACTAGTCAATAAGAATATGCATGTGGGTGGCACTTTCTAGGCAAGTGTGTAAAGTTCAAACATGTAAAGTGACAAATATGAAATTGAGATGATTGTTACAATCCCAATCCCATTACATCAGTCTTATATGTAGTGGCTTGCAGAGGAAGTCTTCAAGTCCTCAAGAATATATAGCTGTGGGGATTTTGATGCAAAGAAACAGACGTTGCTCCCACAAATTTACAGGGCATATTCTTCCTTGTCTTGAGACTCCCATCTGACCTATTTGCAAATTATTGTCCCGTCTCAGCTGGTAATTTCACTTTTCCTGCAAAGGACAACTTTTGCTTAAATCCCTCATTTCATAGGAGGGAGGGAGGAATGGACCATTTACAGTGCACGTCTGTATGCATGTGTATACGTGCGTCTGTGTGTGTGTGTGTGTGTGTGTGTGTGTGTTAGTGTGTGTGTGTGTGTGTGTGTGTGTGAGTGAGTGAGTGAATGAGTGAGTGAGTGTGAGAGAGAGAGAAAGAGGGAGGGAGAGAGAGAGAGATAGATAGAGAGAGAGAGAGATTTAGAAGGGAGAGAGAGAGAATCCAACCCCCCAATACTTCTAATGATTTCTTTCAGGACCACATGTCCTTTGCGTCAGCAGCAGTATGGCCTCTACAGTTACAGTCTGGTTCAGTGTGAAAGACAGACATGTTGTATAAAAGAAGGTGGGAGGTGGAAGGTGGAGGGCATTAAGGTGTGTGTGTGTGTGTGTGTGTGTGTGTGTGTGTGTGTGTGTGTGTGTGTGTGTGTGTGTGTGTGTGTGTGTGTGTGTGTATGTGTGCGTGGCGCATGGAGAGAGCTGCAGAGCGTTTTTGGAGAAGCAGATCGCCCCGTATTGCCTTACCATCAATAAATCTAGGAGCTCTCTTATAGTGCTGACATAAATTAGCCTGCACCCCAACACACCTACCTATCTAAAACCTACTTAAAGACAAGCCTCAACCTTTTCTCACACACACTTGATACACCCCCCCCCCCCCCCCCCCCGCCCCCTGACTCCTCAAACTCTGGTTGAAACTTTACATCAATAGGTGTCATCTTCTTTACTTCAAACACACACATGCAAAAGTGCACTTTAAAGCAGACATCCATGCACACACAGCAGCACACACTGCAGCACACACAGCAGCACACACATCAGCTCACACAGTCACCCAGAGTTTTGGGTAATTAGTAGTCTTTCTCAGTGGCGAGTGCGATTCCTCCTCAGGGTCACTGATAGCAAAACGCCTGTTAAACTTTATATTCCCTGATGGGGCGGAAAACAGAGTGAAACAGAAGAAGAGTACACTCCCATTAACATAGCGCTCTGTGTTTGTGTGTGCGCACGTGTACGTCTGGAGTTTAACATGTGTGTGCGTGCATGTGTGCAGTCTGGGTGGTGTTTCCATGCTCAGGCCAAGTCTTGTAAAGGTGAAAAGATACTCTTTAACCTCAATTTAGATCAAGCTTTAAAAACTCCACAGGAGCAGGGAGACAATGTGTGTTTGATGCTCTGCATTGTCCAACAGACGGTTCCTTTCTTCAACAATCTAGGACACTGAAGAATCCTCTGAAGGTTTATGTCAGTAAAAAATTCATGTGATGAGACTATCAAGAAAAAAACTATCAAGAAAAACTATCAAGAAAAAAAACACCTGACTTGTGAATGAGCATGTGTCGCTTGACGACTCAGATCTCAAATTGTGACAATATGGAAAAGTGGTAAAAGCAATTTAGAGCAGGTGAAATGACTATCAATGAACTGCTAAATGACTTTCAATGTACTGAAAGGATGGATCGATTAATTGATAAGTTGCTTAAAAGAAATCAGTTTTTCGAGCAAAACAGCCAAAAGCGTCTAGTTCCAGCTTCTCAAATGTGACTATTTTGCTGCTTTTCTTTGTCTTATGTGATCGAAAACTTCATATGTTTGGGTTTTGGAGTGTGAAAAAACAAATTGATTTAAAGCCACAGTGGACATTTTATGCGCCAAACGATTAATTAAATAATGGGCAAACTAACAGATTATGAAGATTCATGCTTGTTGAAGCCCTAAAATAAACAGTCAATATAAGTAAAGTAAGAACTATTTCTATTAGTAAAGTACTTTTTGTGTGTGTGTGTGTGTGTGTGTATATATGCGAGACGAGGAGTTTCAAAACCGATGAAAAAATATTCAGCACTGCAGCAACTATTACATTTATTGTATTTATGTATTTGGTATGTAATTACCAGTGGTATGTTTAAACATGTGTTAATATAAATAGATCCTCCAGTATTCACATCTATGCACAATGGTTCACACTCACATAATTTTCCTGTTTACAAGAAGAAGGATGTGGGAGATTTTAATGGACTCAGCAAAAAAAATAAGCTTCTCTGAGGCACTCTGACATTTTAAAACACACACACTTTTGGTGAATTAAAGAGATTCTGTAGATAGCGCTGAAAGCTTATCCTGTGTACCTCAGCAGATTCTAAAGCCCTTTTTCTTATGTGATCATTTTAGGTAATTGAATAAATTCCCAGAGCTCTGCGTGGAATTAGAAGAAGCTAGAGTTTGGTCAGAGGAGAGCTTTTAAGAAACCAGGGAACGTACATCAGAGGCCACGCAGTCGATGGTAATGTAATGAAGGTTTACATTTACCTGCCTCTCACCTTTCCTGTTAGTATAAATCCACAATCTGAAATGTACTCGTCAAAGCCCCGTCCAGTTTGTTTTCATAAATAAACTGTATCTTTTTTTCCCCACATCTCTCCGCCTCTTCGGCCCTGCCTTGAAAATGAAATATTTGGTGTTTCAGTGAGGGGGTTGGGGTGTGGTGACTGTGTGTGAAGGGGGGCAGAGGGCTGGTACCGATGCCAGAACTAGCACTTCTGGTTGGAAAAAAGGGGTCTGAGTTTTCGTCAGACATGCAGCTCGGAGAGACAGGGCGAAGGAAAGGCTTTTTGAAAGCGCAGTCCAAGAGCAACAGAAAACACTCCCTCTTGACCGTGTGGTCAAAAATGGGTGTAGAGGGAGAGGCAGCCTCTGGCCTGTCGCCCGGAGAGAAGGGGGAGTAAATATACCCACCTCGGCCCGCAATGTGCCCACTCTGCTGCCAGCTGCAGGCTGTGGGTATGTGGTAGGAAAAGAGAGAGTTAAAGATGGAGGGAAACAGGTAGAGCTGAGAGGGAAAGACAGGCAGACAGACGGAAAGAGCATCAGTGAGAAAGACAGGCAGACAGTGAGACGAAATCACGTTTAAAAGCGCCAGGCAGGAGGATACTGAGAAGCATGGAGGCATATCATGAACAAGGTCAGAAAGACACCGCTTGGAAGAACAGGAAATGATACAGGATATATCCTCTCTTTCTCTCTCTCTCTGCACTCGCTGAGGCCTGTGCTGTAAGTGACAGCACTGTAGAGGGAAGTTGACATTGCTGAAGTATGAATTTCACCAGTTTGTGTTTTGCGGAAAACATGGAATCGAGGCTGTCTGTCTGGATCAGGGGCTGGGCCCTTGACCCCCGAATGCCCCCTCCGAAGCAGACGGCAGAGTTTTATTGGCCAGTCAGACTCAATTTATTAAACACTATGCAACTCTATTCTCGGCATTTGAGTTAGTCTTCCTAAATGTGGTTGTGATATGCATTTGGACATGGGTTTGAAAGGTAATTCTGTGGCCACTGATGGCCTCTTGATTTAGATACATACTGTTTTCCTCCGCGTGTATGAATAATACAGATGCCTGAATAGAAATGTACAAGTTTTAAAACAGTGTTCTTCAGCACTTTCAGACATCTTACGTCTTAACCCTCTGTGATCCTTTTCAGCCCAGAATGAAACATGTAGAAAGAGAGACACAATGCGCCTAAGGTTGGATCCACATATGTAACAGAGGATGTTTGTCCCAAACAAGACAAACAGATGCATCAAACATGATACATATGTTAACAGGGAAAAAATGCCTTGAAAATTTAAAGATAAAATGAAAGGAAATATAATACTTTTGCAGCTTGACTCAAGCAAGACAAGACCTCCATCTGAAATACAAACAATAAGCATGTAGAATTCAAGTTTACATATCTGCATACCTAAGTATTACACGCAGATACACATGCACACGCACACTCACAGAACAGTGGGTAATAAGATACGCTCAGCTCTGGAGTGGTGGGGTAAAGTGAGACCTTCCTGTAATCAAAAGAAACAGCGTGCTACAATAAAGGCTGTTTTGAAACGCTCTGTGGCCAGAGGGATGGATCCCTCAGTTGGAATGAGGAAGAGAAAACAGACACTAAGCTGTGTGTCGCAGAAAGAGTAGAATAGAATAAAGTAGAACAGACCGGCAAAGAATTGGCTGCCTGTACAATCTATATGACACTATGTGATGTTGAGTCAAGACCTTTTTTCTATTCTTCCTTTGTCCTCTTCCTTTTCTACTCTGTTCTTTTGTCTTCTCTTCCCTCCTTACATTGCAGGTTGCAGTGTGTTTGTAAGTCTCTTGTGTGACATCCATCAGTTTAATGGATAGGGGGCTATGCAACAGCATTGCCACAGCAAAAAGGAGGGCAAATTGTATTCCCTTTCCGAAATCCACAGTAACGCCAGTCTGGAATCAATCTATCTGTGTGCTAAAACACACATTTTAATCTTTAACCCTGGTGAGGCTGGCCCGTGCTATTTTTCATCTCTGTAAGTTAATGCGTTGTAATGTAGCATCAGGTCTGGGATATGGTTCTCCACTACATCTCTGACTTCACCTGCTGCTGAAGCTCTTTACCAGAGCACTGGGAGTTAACTACTGCCATAAATAGTCAAAGGAGTGTGCGCAGCGATCTGCTGGGCAGAGCAGGGCAAAGATATATCTGACAGGAAAAGAGCAAATCTCCTCTCCATGCTACATGCTGTAAAAAGTGAAACCTTCAGATCAGAGAGAAGTGGATTTAAAAAAAAAAAAAGAAAGAAAGAAAGCGAAAGTATGTGGGCTGTCTATGCCAATTTGATTTGCCAGCTACTGTCTCAAAAATAGATTGCGCATGAACAGAGAATTTACGACAGGACATATATCAAGTAAGTTCAGAGTGGAAGAGTATCAAAATTCAGTTTGAATTTGCGAAGCCAAGTGTTTATTTTACCCAACTTTTCCCCCCACTTTTAAGACCGTTTGACCGGGGAATATATATCAATCTAGGCAGAAAATAATCAAATTACGTTTATGTATGCAATATTAAGGAGAGTTTGACATAATAAATACTTTTTCAAGCATGTTTAATTTATTTTTCTCCAATAGAACAAAAAACACCCAACGGTAAAAGTATTTCATCTGTTTACCTTTCTTTAATCCCATATTTTCATGTGAATATCTACTCTCTTCATTAACTGTTTAAAAAAAATGTATTACCAACCACAAGACGACTAAGTAAAAAAAGCTTCTGGTGTCTGTAACGCTTGCAGTGATGAAATTGGCTTAAAACACTGCATGCATACACACAATTGAACATAAGAAAGTTAGGTCAATAGATTGCTGTAGAAAAAGAAAGGACACTTGTGTTTGATACATGTACATATGATAGACAATAACTAAAAGTTCATGTTCTGTACCACGGAGTCAATGAAAATGTCAGTTGGAATGAAGATATGTTGACGAGAGAACAGGTTAAAAGGTGACACTATGGAAAGTGCAATGGTTGTCAGTAAAACTAAACTAAAACTAGAGACCATCTTGCGGTGGGATTACAGCAACTGCGACGCCAAATCAGGCCAGGG
>NC_139836.1:23742377-23779877 GCF_963691815.1 Echiichthys vipera
ACTGACCCTTTGACCTTTGGATGTCTTGTAAGAGCTCGTCCAACCTGCCATCCAAACTCGGTTATCTCCATTCACCAGATCCATGACTGACCTGCAGTACTGCGCACATCCCTACTCATCCTGCATAACCTTAACCATTCAAGCCCCTCAGACGCCTCTGTCTGCTGCTTCCTCATTTATGATTGCCTTCCTCTATATCAACATTACTTAATGCTGCTATGTATGTGTTAGAAATGCGCCTTTTAAGCAATGTTGGCTATGTTTTTAGTAAGTACTATTTCCATGTCTTTGCCATCCCTTCACTCATCTGTTGCATCCAACTCCCCTAATTAGGATATCACAAAGCATTTATAATACAGAAAAGGAAAGATGTAGATACACGTTTGTGATGTCAGATTTTATATTACTCTGCTCTTTGTTTCTTTCTGCCCCTGTCTGTCTTTATCTTCGCCTCCCACCATTTCTTTGTCCCTCGCTCTCTCGGTTTTCCTAGACACCTGTGCAGGTCTAGTGTTTCAGCAGAGTCCCTGAAAAATAAATGCGGAGCTCCAATCTCTTAATCCACTCGGCTCCACGCAGCCACGTCACATGACACCGCCACTGCCGCCCTGATGCCCAGACAACATCGGAGGAGAGATTGTTTTGTGTGTGTGTGTGTGTGTGCATCCATGTCTTTGAGGCAGAGAGCGCTAAAGAAAGAGAAAAGACAGTAGAGAAGATCTAGCAGTAATTGCGGTCTGTGTTTGCGTGTTAACATATACCATTGTGTTAGTCTGTCCTGTCTGTCTCCTCAAGTGTCTGCATACTATATGTTTTTTAGAAGAGGAAGTGAAGTTGAGGAAGGGGAGGCAGACTTATCTTTTTCAGTCAAATCAAGGTCCTTGATCCACGCTTTGTGTGTGTGTGTGTGTGTGTGTGTGTGTGTGTGTGTGTGTGTGTGTGTGTGTTTTGGGATGATACCCTATCCACAGCAATCAGTCTGACCTCCACTCTGGAGTGAACTGCTCTCAATGATTAATGGATCTGCCTCCGTGCTCGGTCGCCAAGGCAACCCGAAACCTGATAGCCCTCAGGAATTCGCTAGCTCGCCCTCAAAGTTAGTGTGTGTGTGCGTGTGTGTGTGCGTGTGTGTGTGTGTGTGTGTGTGTGTGTGTGTGTGTGTGTGTGTGTGTGTGTGTGTGTGTGTGTGTGTGTGTGTGTGTGTGTGTGTGTGTGTGTGTGTGTGTGTTGCTAGGTTGTGGGTGGGAGAAAGAGTGAGGCTAAATGTGACTCTTTGGAAAGATGGAGTTGGTTATGGTAAAGGTAGGAGAGGCGAAGGGAGAGAGGTCCGATTCAGTCCATAAAACAGGGTGAAGACATTTTCAGGACTTCCTTGTTTTCTTGTATCTACATTATAAATTGTAATGTTCTGTCAGTTCAGTCCAACCATGTGTGTCCAAAGCCCTTAATCCTAAGTAGTAAGCATTGTTTAAGGCCATTAAGATCGCAGTTTCTTATTTTACGAGCGTTTCAAAACACACCATCATCACAGGTTGCCTCCTAAAGTGATTTAAATCAATATTATTCACTTGTCAGTGCTATATACTTTATGTCAAATAGTTTTTCATACAACAAGACACATGTCAAATAATTTATGTGCATGTACATAGCGTTGCTGCCCGACTGTATATAAGTGTAAAAGCTGTGTGTGAGACCCTATGTCCATCTGCATCCACTGATGAGTAAATCCATGTTAACAACATAGTGACGCAACATAGTGCACACAAACAAGCTACGTGAGGTTATGGAGAGGCGATGGACAACCACAATACTTTTTTGCAGATGTTTTGAAATTTTCAGCAGAAAATCATTGGGCCTCATGCATCAAAATGCTCTTACATTTCTCCTGTTGTAAGTTTCTTTTAAGAAAAAATAAGAGAAGTCATCTCCTGATCCACCGAGCATTCTTAACCATACAAATCTGCTCTTACCCAGGTGTGCTGAATGATGAATCTCACTTGATCATGAATTGTTTATAAGTATAGGTAACGCACTCTAAAAACTATATAAGAGCAGGTGTTGTGTCGTGTGCAAATACTCGAAGAACCCAAGAGATGCCACCAAAAAAAGTCTGTAAGAAGAAGAACTGTGTGAAATCGGCAAATGTTAAATGATAATAAACAAAGCAAAAATAATTTTTTCAGAGCGTCAGTACTAGCATTACAGGACAAATAAAAACATTTATATTAAATCATATAATTATCTTTTATATAAATCATCTAATCTATAATATATAAGAATCTACATAATGTTGTTATTTATCAGAGTGTGTTTTGTGGACAACTAGTAAAATGTTCTCTTCAGACCAAAAATACGAAAACACTTTTGAATCCCAAAAATAAGTGGGTACCAACAACATAAGAATAAATCGTGGATACGGACAAAAAAATAAGAGGAAATTAGTGAGTATATCGCTTCCTACATGAGGCCAGATGTTTCCTCGGAAAGTCATGTTATGCTGTTAACCTGTCCATCTCTTAAATTAGGGGCTGTGTATCTTCAGTGTATCGGCTCTCACTTACAAGTTGTCTGTGGCTAAGGGCTGAATGTAAGCGTGTGTACAGTATGTATACAGTATGTATGCGTGTGTGGATGGAAGGGTATCTTGTATCAAAGCCATTGTGATAGTCAAAGGATGAATCTCTAGCAGGAAACCACACAGACAACACACTCAAATGTTCTGCACCGTGCATGCCTGCCATGGACTGAAATACCATCCCTGCGTGAGTGTTATGTGTGATTAAGTGAGAAAGACAAAATGACAGAGCTGGAGAGAGAAAAGGTTCCTAACATATGTGCCTCTCCGTGCCGTTGAATGGAAATACTGTAAGTAACACTCTCAGCTTCAGGTAATCACCTCTGTGGCTTTTGTACCACTATAATGAAATAGTTCCACAACAGTCCTGTGAATTAAACTTCTTCCTCTTCTTTGGAAAACTCAACACTGCGGACTGTACTTCACTATCTAGAATTGTAATAAAACAAAGAATATGTGCAACCAATTTGTAGATGGAATTAGCATTTTGGCTAAGGGAAAGAATCAATTCACAAGAACAAAGAAATTAGGTAATTTACATGGTAATACTTCAGCTGAAATAAACTTCCTTTGTTTGTACACAAGACAAATCTCTATGGTTATTAATTGTGGGGGATTATGCAGAATACATACTTTCCAAAGAGATTAGAATTTTCTCATAAATAGCAACAAACTAACTCAAGACGTATGCTTATTTGATTAGTTCAAGAACAGACACAATCAAGAGTCCAAAACATGTTTTTGATTAATATTGTGTGTGTGTTTTTACTGATACTGATTGGACAGTGGTGGATGAGTGTGTGTATGTGTGTGTGTGTGTGTGTGTGTGTGTGTGTGTGTGTGTGTGTGTGTGTGTGTGTGTGTGTGTGTGTGTGTGTGTGTGTGTGTGTGTCGGTGTGTCGGTGTGTGTGTGTGTGTGTGTTTATATGTTACTGTCTGGGTCTATGTGTGCATGTGCTGATTGATGGACGCATCGGGGGTATCTGTGACAGTGTGTCAGGCATGTAAACCCAGCCTGACCTGGTCTGCTATGGCCCTCCAGGTCCCTCAGCTCTCACTCTCTCTCACTCTCTCGCAAACACGCATGCACAATCACACGCACGCACAATCACACGCACGCACAAACACCTTTGCTGCTTTGCCAACAGGATGCTGATGTTGGGGATGCTTTCCTAATGAGAAGAGTTATCAGCAAAGAAACAAAGAATGTTTTCTGTAAATGTTAATAGGACAATTATAGAACAATATATAATATAATATAGTCCGTTTTTTCATATTTTTGAGCCAAGACCAAGGCCAAAATGTGGCCTGCAACAAAAAAACAGACTTGTTTTTAGCTGAGTCGATTTCTGGAATTGCCTTTTGCCACTGAGGCAGTTGTCGATCACTTGCGGCCCCATGGTGTGAGATTGAACCTGTATATACAATATTTTTTTTCACAAATTGTGAAGCACCACAACCACAAGAGGTCATTGAGCATTAAGTCAATCATGTGATAAAGAAATATTAGGCTGAGGGATCCAACAGCATGCGATATGAGCTGTGAACAGAGACACAAACACACACACACACACACACACAGCCGAAACACATGATCTTCTTCCAGGCTTACGCCCGGCTGAGATAATAAATAGTGTCTTTTACATGAAATATATTAAAATGTTTCATTGTGAGATGAGAATTACCTAAAACAGGTAAAGATGTAAATAAGAATATCTAAATAAGATGTTCCATAAGTAACTAAGTGTATTTGAGACAGCTGATACCTTTAAGGCCTTGATAATGTCATAAGAACTGTAACCTGTATAATCAACTAAGCCTGTAAGATTACACCAGAAAGTAATACAGACATTCAATGGAAACAAAGTCACCACAAACACACACACACATAACACAGGTGCACATTTTGTACAATAGTTTCCAGTAGTTTTTATACAGTTTGCCAAATTTTTTTTGTGTTACTGGTTTGCTTCTTAATGTCTAACATCTGTAAAAATCTGCAGTGCAACACAAATGTAGTGATGTATTTGATGGATAAACACACTTTTAAATGGATGCAACATACATGCTGCCCATGGTGCTGAATCTTAATGGCAGGAGTTTACACATGCACACTAATCCGATTTTGGCATCTTTACCTCCTAATGTTTAAAGGTGTGATTCTAAGTGAAAGTGTAGTGTGAATCTTTATGTAGGGGTAACTTAATAGCAGATATCCAACCTTATATATTTTTTCTGGGTTCTTAGAGACCATTTGTGTGCATGCCTGCAAACGTAAGCGATGTGTGTGATGAGCTGGAGTCAGAAGAAGTTCAAGTACAAATAATTTACAGTATTTCCAACCATTTAGGGAAACGTAGCAGACATGTTAAATCTTAGAGGCACATCTGACACATCCTCTTATCTGAAGTTAGGACACTTCTATGTGTGACTTGAGTCTAGAAAGTCATGTGAAATGTTTGTCGGTGCAAGCATGCGTGTTTACACAAGACATGCTAATTGTTTGTGATATTAAAGTGAAGGTTTGGGGTGCTTTTTCTGTAGATAAATAATCCCTGTAGGTTAGCCATGGGCAAGATCATAGCAGACAGAGTCGGTCCAGAAGGGACAGAGAGAGAATAAACTGTGTATGTTAACATTTAGTGTGTTCCATATGGCTCCGTTACAGACGTGAATGTGAAAATGAAGGAAACTCTGGTCAGGTTATCTTCCACAGCTCACTTAGACTGCATGGCAATGAGCCCGAGCAAATCAATGATTGGACCTGTCATCTATCAATGAATACCAGAATGTTATTTAGTTCAGTGGTATTCTGTTTAACCCGGTCTGTCACCTCGTCTTTCACACTCTCTGGCCTGATGAGCGGGTGAAATTAGTCATAATCATAACACTGTGTCTCCAACTCACTTTGAAAAGACATAGACATCTCTGTCTCCTACAGCTATAACACCACAGTGATGTGTCCTCCCAGCTTATTGATGTCAGTGTATTTTGTGCCATTTTGTCAAATGTGTGCATACAAGTGTAGTTTATGGGTGCAGCAGCGTGCACAGATGCTGAGTGATATGAGTGGCACCTCTTTGGTGTGTTGGGTTAGAGCTAGTTGGGCTGTAAGGGATGAGTCCACAACCAACAATGAATTGATCCTACTTGTACTAAGTTCTGCCTGTCTATCAAGAGCCTAATGGGACAAATTTCTCTTTGCGTCCATCGGTCTCAACAAACTATAAAAACACACAAACAAGCAACAGTGATGCACCAGGAAACATGTCCCTTCAACATGATCCCTGCAGTTTACTTTGAGCGAGTCCAATACACAATCCATATCGCATACACTTCCCAGAACAAGTAAATAATACAGTAAATAAGTATTTACTGTAAATACTTAGTGGTGCATCAAATCCAAGGCTAAAATATCACCCAATGAATGCAAAATGCAGCAGTGTAGTGTTTAAACCAGTGTCTTTTTTAGTAAATTATTTAGGCTTTAAAAAAAAACCCAGACAGGCTGGGGACGTCACAAAATTATTGATAGTCGGATTAACTCAATGTTTGTTTTGTCTCTTTTTTTCCACAATAAAGGAAAATGGACTTTTAAGTCACACAGCATCACTTGAGTTAACCAAAGGGACATACAGTATGGGCCAACAATGTTTGAACTTATGCCAACGAGGGAGGCATGTGGACTCTCGCCCCTTTGAGATTGTAGAAAGAAAAGGACTGAATGGTCCATTCATGGTCCAGACAGATCCTGGCTAAATAAAGGTTTTCAAAAATGATTACTTGATTATTGCAAAAACAGTTGGGGTACAAGCCCACTCCATACTGTGAGTCTAAGTTTAATTGTATTTACACTGCTACATTAAAACATACGGGAAATCATGGGTTAATATGTCTGCATGCATGCACATGTGTATCCTTGCATGTGTGTGATGAGAAGCCTGACAAAATGAAAGGCTGCGAGCGGAGCAGGGTTCAGTACAGGCCAGACCTCTAGCCCTAATCAGGTTACATGATTAATGAGGGGGGGAAATGGGCTCATGTTGTATTAAGAAAATGTGTGTTTGAACCCAATGCGGCGGGTATCAGCAGCCTAATGCATCAGCCATCGACTGGACACCTGAGATCCAAGTTCTGCTGCGCTGTAAGCTCTGTCCCAGCGGAGAATCGCTGCATCCATTCTCCTAAACCTCTCATTCACTCACTTTCTTCTTGTTTGTCTTTTTTTTTTCTCGGGTTCCTCATTTTATCCTTTATGTTCTTCCATGCCTTTCTTGCATTTCTCCCACACCTCCTTTGTTTTATTTATTTACCCCTTTCCTTGCCTCTCTTTTTCTAATCCTTAATCTGTCTTCCTCGTCTTTCTTTGCCCTCTTTATCCACCACCCCAAAAGCCTCAGTGGGTTTGCACACACTGCACAATAGCACAAGTGTTTTCTGTGTTTGTTTTTTTGCCTCTGTGTGATTTAGGTTCATTTCTGGCATCAGAGCGATGGCCAACACTCAGCCCTCACAACCCAAACACTGAACAGTCATTTAATCTCTGTGACTTGTGGCACCACAGACCTGTCTGATATATTAGCTAGCGCTGCCTCATCCAATAAAGACTATGTCCACTGAGTTTGTGTGAAACATACTGTTGTAGAAAGAACACCACTTTCTGACCTGCTTTCTGTGACAAGACAAAGGTTTATTCATTATTCATATCCCCTGGTTTCCACTTTAAAAAAAAACTATTTTAAAAATCATTAGACGTTTTTTTTTTTTTTTGTCAAAACAACATTTACTTTGTAAGCTGGCTACAGTTTTACCGCAGCAAATAACACAGTGACAGTTACATTTGGAGTCAGCTCTTTGCCCTGCTGAGTGAAAGTAGCTGTTGTGTTATTGCTAGGAGCCAATTAGACAGCCTCTGTGGTTCTTTGAAGCTGACTGTATCTTGACACTCTCTGGGGAGGTGAGTTGTTACGCAGTAGCTGTAGCACATACTGTACGCAGGAGCTGATGAGTGATTAGTCTGGATTCAAACACAAACACGGCAAAACCGAAGCTCTACTCATTTTACCCTAAAAAAATATTCAGTTTTCTATCTTATCAACAGCATCGATTGTGGTGCACTAAATTGTAGTGTTACATTAATGCATTTGGGTTGTTTCCTGACTCTGCTGCGTAAAAACGAGGGATGGTGGCTGCGGTGAGCAAGAGGCCAAAGGGTCACTGGGCCCACGGTAGCAAAAAGTGTACTTATGGCAGCGTCAGGTGTGTTTCGTCAATGTGAAAAGTAATAATGTTTAACAACGTAAACAGTAAAGAAATCAGGATTGAAATCAGGACACAAAGACGTTGATTTTTCCCTGCTTGTGGTGTCATTTTCTCAGAGTTTACTTCCTCGGTTATGTGAATATGCCAGATTTATGAATAATCAGCTCACAGTCTGTTTGCTCTCCTCAACTGAACCATCATCTCCAATGAGATAGTTTACTCTGAAAAGTTCAGTGACTGACTTTAACAAAGGAGAAGTATAAGGCGTTCATTAAAACAAAATAACCCCAGGCTCAGAGAATCAAAGCAATAAAGCACACTGGATGAATAAATAAATAAATGAATGAAACGAAGATCATGGAACCAAGTCAGAGAGAGGGTGAGGAGACCACAAGAAACCCTTGAGATATGGAAACAAACCTGCAATATATAGACAAACAATTAGCGTACCATGTCATCAGTAAAGATGATTCATTGTTGTAGTGTTGAACCCTGATGTACACACACACACACGCACTGTAGATGTAAATACACATACAAACATAAGCACACGTATACACACACACATAGACTCCCACTATGAATTCTGCAAACACAGCAAGGAAAATATCTGTGTTTTGAAAGTATTACCAGTCATATTTTCATATTTCTTTCCCCCCGCTGTTATAATTTTCTCCCCTGTCAAACAAATCAAAAGGCCAAGACCAAACGGAGGCTGAGGGAGCGGCTCAGATTTTCCACTGTCAGGTTCACAAACGCTCTGCTCTTACAAACAGGCTCTGTGCAAGGAGACATGACCTGATCTGTGCTCTGTGACCGAGAGCTTACTCTATGTGTGTGTGTGTGTGTGTGTGAGAGAGAGAAAGATGGCCTCGTGGATTTTCCGGTCAGCGAGAACAGTGCAGCTCATTCTGTTTGAACTTTACTTAATTATACCTCTTTTTTCAAACTATCATCAGATTCAGAAAAACATGCAATCATTAATATCACAAGAAACAATTTTACTATTTTAAATGTAATGTCATTTAATTATCCGTATTATAAACTAACATCAAAGTAGAGCAAGTAAAAAAAGGAAGTGGTTACGATTCTAGACCATAGATTGACAAAACTGAAAAAAAAAAAAAATGATGATTGATGCTTAGTGTAATGCTGTGTGAGTGTTTCTAAGATGTGGTAGAAATGTAGTTTAGGTTTTCTGACAAGCGATTGTGTCTGGGCCGCAGATGTTTAACTGCTTCAATATCGGACTTCAGATTCTATTCTGAGCGGACTTTTTCAACCCGTCCAGTTCCTCTAAAGGGGATATTTTAAGTAAGTATGCAATGAATGACATTTTAAACATGAATTTAAACACACAAAAATGAGAACAAATGAGAATATTCTATTATTACAGTGGATTTTTAAACCGTTCAAACTTGTAATTCACGTCAATAACAGGCAAAAATGAAACCCTCCACATTGTATTGATGCTTTCCTCCAAAAGCCATCTGCCACCCTCGACTGAAACTAAATATATCATAGCAAAAAAACTGGAATGATGAAGCAAGAGTCCATTTCATCTCCCAAACAGGATGGCCAGGCGATCTGTTGCCTTCTGGTTACATTTCCCCTCAGAGCGCCATCCGTCATCAAAGGGTCAGGGGTCGGGAGATTCATCAAAACAGTTTGTGCAGCGTGAGGTACACAAAGGAGCCTCTCAGGATTAGAGATGGCCTGCTGTGTTTATGGCTGTCTACATTAAGATCTATCCCATCATCACCCGGGCCTGCTTGGTGTGAACTCATCAACCATTCCAATGGGCTGACATGGCAAACCATCACATACACAGCTCTCTTTCTGCACTCCCTTTCCCTGCAGCTTCGCACACACCGGATAGTAATCAAGATGTACTTTAGTTACACTTTTTAGTACTGCTACTTTTCTGAGTACTTCTGTCCTTTTCCTTCTGCTTGGATTTTCCTTTTTAGGTATTAACACCTACTCATACAGAGAGGCAGAGCTGTGGTTTTGGGGTAGCTAACGACCTCATAAAGAAGACATCTTTAAGATATCATCAGGTTATTATACGGTTACAATTTTTGGACATTACCTAACTCTGAAATTAACTACAAATGAGCACTTTTAATTGAGATAATGTGATATATTGTCCATACTCGGATGTTCTGATCAAACTTGCAAGTACTTATTTTACTGGAAAACCATCTCTATTTAGTGCGGCTGAAATGCTTTTTGCTGTGTACTTCCTGTGGTATCATCAAAGTTAATGCTGTAGTGACGCTCTTGCTTTATAGTTTGGCCAGGATATCTAGTCACATGGTACTCATCCACAGACTATAGTTGATGCCTATTGTGTTTGACATGCGTTGATTGCTAGACAGCCGGGGTGGAAGAGGAACCTGCCCCAAGCGTCCATGTGGCCTATTTAGCACATTATTTTGGTTTTCATATTTTCTATAATATGCTGTCTGTCTGGGCTTGTGCGGCAAAGTCTAGCATGAGTTATCAAAACTGTCTCCATGATGAATTTCGGACAAACTAAAGTTTGGTTCACATGCATTGCATTGACAAAATGGAGTCCATATCTCTCTCTGTGAGTCTCTCTCCCTGTGTTCTTGCCTAACGATGGAGCCGGCTCCATTAGCTGATGTTTGGACACCTGTAGGTGCTCCGGGCTCGACGAGGAGGGCTGTCAACGAGGGGCTTTGGCAAATCGAGAGATTATCCAAACAGTGGGACACTAGCTAATAAAAACAAGCCCCCTGTTCACTGCATTAGCGTTGCATTAGCACAGAGGGTACGGAGAATGGGGACCTGGGGGTCTGAGTGATGCACAGTCCAAAGCTGTTAAAGGGATCTTCTGTAAATTATTAGTGATTGATTACAGGCTGTATTTATTAGATTACTTATTGGAGTGTTTCCTTGCATGAGGAAGGTGAGGAGGGGTGTGTAGTTCTGAGACATAGACATTTGTAAGACTAGAATGCAAAATTTCAAAATAAAATATCCTACTGTGGATAAATTTCATACATTCATGAAAAGCTTAATGGAATTGCTTATTAGCAGAGTAATGAGGGTACAGATAATTACAGAGAATAAGAAAGTTGCAGAGAAAGTAACTTGTTGTCAATATCTGCTACATTAAGGAACTTGCCATTTAAAACATATCTTCTTTTTAACAACTGAATTCATGGAACTCAGATATTTAAAAAAGTTTTTTAAAAAGTAGGTCATATTTAACTCACTTTTATGCAATAGTGAGGTGCTGTTGAGCAAGGCACCGAACCCCCAAATTGCTCGGGGCACCGGTCACTGGCAGCTCCTCGCTCTAACATCTCTCCATTAATTGCATGTATATAGGTCCTGTCTGCGCATATATGTGTATTTCAGGCCTGTGTGTGTGTAACATGAATAATAATAATAGAGTGAAAATTGAATTTCCCCATTGTGGGACAAATAAAGGAATTCTTCTTCTTCTTCTTCTTCTGTATAATATTCTATAAGTGTTTTTATGCAACTAAAGGGGAGACACTAAAACAAATCTAGGTGAAACTGCTTTACATGGGATTTTGTGCAATGTATGGTTCTGATGTAAAAGGTATTTTAAATCCCCCCTAACCGTCTAGTCATATATCATTATAAATGCAGGGGGGGAAAAAATCAACAACAGCAAGCGTCAAAGTAATAATTAGGAAGCAGCTTGTTTTACGGCCGGCTGAGTTTTCAGTGTGTGTACGCTGATCCATGTGCAGGCTCGGAGAATACAGTAAGCACAGTATATTCTCTGCCGCTGTACAGCAGCCTCACTTAGGGTGTGTACGCCGGTCATGGGCATAAACTTCAATTTCTGGCCATGACATTTATTAACTCCTACAAATACGACAGCTGCTGGGTTTTTTTTTTCTCTCTCAAAGGCATGGAAAATGAAATCATCTAATTTCCTTCACATAACCTTGTTTTTTTCAGGGTGAATTAAGGGAACGGTTTCAATGCATTAAATCATTTATTTACACAGTCAAATGCCTCCTTTTCCACCAGTGACCAACACAGCGTAGGTTCCTTAACACACTGTAATCCATTTATACAGTCAGTTAATAAATGGGCAAGGGGTTAAGGGTTTAATATAAAGCAAATTAGATTGACGAAAATAAATCTGCTTCCTTTTTCGGAGTAATACATATGCAGAGTTCTCACTGTCGTTAACTTTTATACGTTTTGAGAGCCTGTGTGTGATATATAATGCGTCCAAAATAAATACATTACATAAACGCATTCATCTGTTTGTTTAAAGATTTGCAAATAATAACTTTGCATATATCGTACGAGCAGTTTTAATACCAATAACTGTTAGCGAGACAGCATAATGCCATTAGGGTATAATTATTGGTCTCTGAGGTGGTAAGGACACTGCTGGCAATAACACTTGGAGAGAGGGAATTTGCCTTTTATTAAAAACTGCTGTGGTGACTGGGACTAAATTCATTATCTGACTCTATTAGCTCAGCAGAGTGGGAATAAACTACAGAGGAGGTATCACAAAATGCCTCAGGCAAATGTGTTTGTGCGCTCTCTATATTTGTGTCTTGTTTTTTTGTTTTTTTTTATCACGGCTCAAACACTCCTTAGTCTCCTTAGATTTCTATCGGTTACCTCAGCAGCTTTGCTTTCACTGCAACGTGAAATCTGATTGAGACTCTTTTCAGATGGTCATGAAAAAAAAAGAGATACATCTTGTGTTTGTCAAAAATAACAGTCTTCAGTTTCAAGAAAAAAAAGTTGTAAACTTTAGACATTTCTGGTTCTGGAACAAACAGTGTTGGGCGATACTAAAATATGTGTGCATATCGTATTTTGTGTTGTCTACAGTTACACAGACCATATGTCCCAACACTCACAAACATTTGCTCTTAGCGATCATTTATCATAAACACGTATACAGTCACTTATATCAGGAGAAACAGGCAATCCTCAGCTCATCTTCTCTATCCTCCCATCCTGCTTGGATTTACAGCACAAAGCCCATTTCAGCCGCTGTACATCCACTCCTCTCCCACCACTTTACAGCTCTCTGCCTCCACCAGCCTGTTTCTCCTTATAGCCCATAATAATCCCCCCAAAAGCCTCTCAGGGTCGGTGTTTCCCAATTCTCAGAGCAGAAACACAATGGCAGCTCAGCGAGAAGTACAGGAAAGCGGAGGAGATCGGTCAGTTTGATGAATGCGTACACATCTGTGCGAGATTTCCTCTGGAGATAAAATGAACACTTACTGTTTTTGTGGGGTTTTCTTTCTCTTTTTTCCCCACGACTGCATTAAATATGTATCTGACAGACTACTTTTGCAAGGTTCTTGTACTGTATTGTTTGAGAATTACTTTATGAATATTAACAAGGAAAACTATGTTAATGCTGATGTCTTAACCCCGTTCAAAGAGTCTGATGCCAATCTTTCTTCTCATAATTTCTGTGCTGCTGAAACTGTTTTTAAGGTGCCGACACCTACGCTCATAATCCGTGGCTTGTAATAACACTGATCTAGGAACTGAAACTTGCAAACTGCCGTAACAGTCAACTTCCAAGTCAATGCTAACAATCCACAGTAAATGTAAATAAAAGCTATGCCTCTAACAGAACGGTTGTCAGGTCACGTTTGTTTTGTCACGGCACCCAGTCAACCAATCATTTAACAACACAGACTCAGTGCAGTCCTCGCCTGATACACGAACAAGGCATTACCGTGATTAACTTAAACTTATCCACATTTCTTCTCTTTGCCACTTTTTTCTTTTTATTCCCTTCACTGTGACTGTGACTATACTGCTTTGCAGAGACTGGAGGTGAATCATTTGTGTGGCTGTGACAGTGGAGGTAGGGGCCTGCAGGGGTTTAGGGACCAGACTGTGTGGCCCTATCAGGTTGCAGTATTGACCCGAGGTCTGGCTTGAGTTGTAGGGGAGCTCAGAATGAGAAGGAAACCCATGAAATAAAGAAAAATCAGTCCGTGTGTGAGAAGTAGAGAGAGAACACGAGGATAAGGCAAATATTTGAATATTATTCTTTATAATTGAGTGATTGAATTGTGAGAAAAGCATATTGATATTTAAAACATAAAAAGGAACAGGAGGCCTTTGCTTCTGATGAAAAATGGAGCAAATGACTTGTGACTCGTCAAACATCAGCAGCCCTTTACGGGAAGGGACTCTTTTAGGCCAAAGCAGAAATAAATACTAAACAATAATCCAATTATGGTTTCTTATTACTGGCTATGAACTATCCAAACATACTTCATATACTTCTGCAATATGAAATGGAGCTCTTATAAAGGGAAGCTGCAGGTGAATGAGACAGTTGAGCATGTATATCCGGCAGGTGAGCAAAAAGTCCATCTCTGGATAATTATTCTGAAGTAAATCGATTTTAGTTATATGTTTACAATAACATATGCCTAACATAAAGGTCCCGGATAACAAAAAAGTAACAAGCTGCTCAGAACGTAAGAGGAGTTAAACGTGAAAATTACAATTGCTAGTGTGAGAGCCATATAACATTTGCTTTGAGTGAATTATATTATCTGCGCAAGCTGAGAAGAGTTCTGAAAATACACGTTATACATATCATTTTTAAGTATTTGGCTGCAAACAGAACTTTGATTTGCACTCAATACTCTGACAGCTTCACACCTTCTTTCAGATTATTTAATATATGATTTTTCAGATAAATTTATGTGAGTGTGGCCTGATGTCCTCTACATTTTAATTAGGCTTCTAATAAAAATAGATTCCCCAAGGATTACATTACACAATTCAACATCTATCCTGTCCTCTAGAAAAATAAATGATCACATAAGTTTTTATAAAGCTGTGAAACACCTAAACCAGCGTGCTGAAATATTGATTCTGTCCAACTGTTGTCAAACTTAGAGAAGTCATTATTTTGGTTGCTGATTCTTCTCGTAACATTGGAAAGATGCACACTACGCCATTCGCATCCGACAGAGGAGAATGAATCTTTCCATATCCGACATTCCTTAACACTTTAGTTGCATCTCCGCTGTAGATGCAAAGGGCCGCACACTTGATGGCTCTGATGGCTCAAAAACCTGTTGAGCCAGATTTAAAACTTGCTGTTCTGCACAACCGTCCTCCTCACTGTGCTGTGCAGCTCATTTGACCCCAATCTATTCTTGAGTTTCTCTGTTGTGATGTTTTACATTTACATGAATCTCTGAGACTTCAAATTGTCTCCAAAGGGAAAAATTCAAACACTGATTTCTTTTTTTTTTTGTACTCTACTTTTTTGTGTTCAGGGGACAGGACTTTGTGAGGAGACTGCCTTCCACGTCGGGGGGCCGATCAGGAACAGATGGACGGGGTGATGACCCCCCCGGCAGGCGAGAGCAGCGGCACAACTGCCACTCAAAATCCCAGCATGTGGATGTGTGTGAGTGTAGATTTGTATGTCGGAGGACGATGGGGGGCTGTGTTATGGCTCTGAGGGTGCTACGGCAAACAGGGTCCCCATCATATGAATGACTGACACCTCCGCTAACATCTGTTCCACGGACAACACTCACTTTCTCACTCTCACTTCTCCACTAACGATCTCCCTGACTGCACACGCACACACACACACACACACACACACACACACACACACGCACACACAAAGCGTTAGATGATCTTTTCATTTTACAGTAAAGCCAAGAGGAATGGAGAAATTAGATTTGGGCAGAATAAGATACTCCATTTGTGATGTGGCTCTTTGCAGGATTCTCTGCATGGTTGACAGAGGAGCCTGCAGACGGCACTGATGCCTTTACCCTTCTCTTCTCCTTCCTCCCTCGCCCCCCCCCCCCCCCCCCCCCCCTCACCCGCACCCCCACCCCTCACTCGACGATCAAGTTTCTCTCTGTCCATCAGTGGAGAGGGAGAGGAGAAGAAGGGAAGGAGGAGGGTTGTTCTGATCAATGGCAGGAAACCAGACGATAGGAAGGGAAGACGTGAAACAGATAGGTCCCACAACTTACCTACAGACCAGGATACCGCAATCACTTCTTTTTCTCTCTCCGTCTATTTCTCGCTCACCTCTGTGTTCCTGTCTGTAATTCAAACACACACACACACACACACACCGTCGGCTCTGTTGTAACACAATCCAGACACCATACAAACACGCATCTGACCACAAACATGCTGCAAAAAGCTCACAGCAGCACCTAGCTTCAGACTCCGATGTGCCACTGCAGATTGCACAAAGCCTGAATAGCTTTCCCTTTAGGCTGAATGCATACCTACCTATCTACCTACCTGATCCTTATGGGGGACTGTCTGATAATATACAAAATTACAATATATTTGTCTGCCAGCTCTATGCAAATCTCAAACATATTGCTTTCTGTCTCCAGGGGGCCACACATTCCCACGAATGAATATACTTAGAGATGCATGTGAGAGGGACACAAATACATACACACGCTTCATCCAAGTGTAATTAGGCAAGACAGAGAGAATAGCTGCCTCCTTTGAGTTTATTAATTTGTGGTATTTTTATTACCGTTTATCGCCAGCATTTTATGCTGGACAACACCGCTGCTTATTCCTCAAGGCACTTATTAGTAGAAGGAGCACTTGCCGGTTATTTCATTATATTCCTCTGGATCAAATTATGCAATATTAGATCCTAGCAGAGTTTTGAGCACTGAAAAGACAATGGAAAAAGGTGGGGACTTCATTATATTAAAAGACAGTGCTAAACATGATCTCTCTGCCTCAAGTGTCTAAGATTTATTTTTCATGGTATGTTGGTACTCACAGTTGCAAGGTTGACCATGGGGTTCGTCCTTTTACTGTATGTCTATGTGTACACGCACGTGTGCATGGGTACATGCATATATAAGTGTGTGTTTTTGATCTACACAGTGCAGACTGCTGAGCTTTCTTGCCACCCTAGCTAACTCTTAACTCCTGTCAAAACATGGGGCTTTAAATTGAATTAAGACTCCATGCTGCAGTCCCCGCTGAGCCCCCCGACCGATGCCTTTAACACCCAACACTGCTCTGGAACACACACACAAACACGCATTCCCAAAACTTTTAGATGCAAAAGTAGAAAGATGCACAGACATTAACACTAACACCAATCTCAAAATGTACACAACTGACTAAATGAATGACAACCAATGAAACTAAGCATGATTTTTTTTTTTTTAAATCAGCTTGAACACAGTGAACAAGCACACACACATGCAGAGGGTACTACCAGAGAATATTTAAGTAGGATGAGGCCAGCCTCAGCCTTGAAACTCTGTCGCTCTTAACCTACTGCAGCTGAAACAGAGACAAAGATAGCTTTTCAGTGTCTATCATCCTAGCACAAGGTTTTGACTGAACTACAGTCTAAGAATATACTCTGTGTGTGGGTGGTTGGTTTAGTTGTAATGATATTTCACATTAAAAAAGCAATGATTTTTTTAATTTCCCTTTTTTTTTGCATGAATTGTATATGTTATCTCTGAATCTGTAACACGTTTTTTATCGTCTATTCTCATTGTATTGCTATATCAGTATTGATATATATTTGCCACTGCGCTTATAAGGAAAATCTATCTACAAAAATGATGTATTTGAAAATAAAGCAAAAAGTCTCCCTTTTATATTGATTGATTATTTTAAATCCAACATACCGCATACATACAAAAAAAATGTGAGTCCCACTGAAATATTAGCCAATAATTCAGCACACACTAAGCTGGTTTGTCTGTGTCTGCGCTTTGTCCACTGCAGTTAAGTTTATGTTGTATACGTGTCAATGTTCTGTGTTTTATCCAAAGATTACTCTCCAATTAGTTCTGTGTTGTTGGCAGTTTAAGTCGCTCTATTAGAAATCATGTTAAAACAATATTGTCTAAGTGAGAGGGTCATTAATCATCAGGCTGACAAGAGCTCTGGACATTGTTGACGAGTAATGAGCGTGTTCCTAACCTTTAATACATTTGGGCTGCTGTTATTCAGGTGGATAATTAGTACACCGATGATGGTACAAAAATATTCTGTATGGCATCAAGTCGGGTCATTATGTGACATTACTTTACTATAAAAGGTCGGAGTTTTGTTTCATTTTTACACTTGGACTATTTGTCTACTCCCACATGTTCAGAGCTTTGTACAGTAGCAGCAGCCAGGATATATTAATATATATTATATTATACGTGGCTATTTGTGTTGCATGATAATACTTGTTTAAAGTAAATATTATACAAAATGTAAGAAAAAAAATCGCAAAACAACTAGTCACTGGTAAATATCAAACAACAAAATTAACTTCACACATCACACATGACACCACACATTATTTATGAAGGTGTGTATCTGCTACAAACATTTATGAATGTACTGTTCTAGTCTGGCTCCCACAAATGAGAGTTAAGTGGTGTGTGGGACATAGCTGTCGTTACTGGCATGTGTGTGTGTGTGTGTGAGTGTGTGTGGTAAGTATTGAGCAAAGGCCACTGCGATGCAACCCAACACCAGCTCTTTGTCTGAGCGGCAGCTCTCCACAGGCTGCTTACCAGAGTGGGGCACGCTTTTCCAAATGCAATTATTTTATAGTGTGTATGATTGTGATTTCAGATATCCATGCTGAAATTACACTGTCTTAAATTACTTAACTATTGATTATTCAACAAATAGCATTCACTTTCTTGTAACATTCTGTAGTTTTAACTTGTTTTATTATATATAGAGTATACACACACACACACACACACACACACTCACACACACATATCATTTCAGTAATTATAATATTTCTACTTCAAAGTAAATTCTTTGTAAATGTAAAGCAGTATTTAATCACTAACAATAAAATTCACAGCTTTAATGAGCTATAGAGTTCACAGGTTTTCCACAGAGACAAAGAAACAACAGGATGTAAAGGTTAAGACCAGAAAACCTCTCACCTGTTTTTACTGCTTTGACATTTAGCTTTTATTCTTTCTCTATATTTTCTTTTTTACAATTTACAAACCACCTGTTGTATGTGTGGAAATGACGGAGATACAACATTGGGATGAAGAAAACTGATGCTAAAAGTAGTGATACACTGAAAGAACGGGTTTTTAGTTTTCCCACGCTGTAGTCAGGAGTGTGTTACAATTTCTCGCATTTAATGTTTGTGTGTGTGTGTGTGTGTGTACACGTGTGTTCCATGCCTCCAGAGACATGACAATTGTTTGTTGTGATATTGTAATGAAGCCCTCAAGCCCTTCTAAACTAATCAGCCTCTCTCTCGCTCTGTGCAGATGGATCAGTTATCAGGGCCGTGGGTGCAGCGAAGCACGCCGTCTGCCTTTTGGCCTTTGCCTTGTGTGACACACATTCCCTGCCATTCCTGCCTAACACGTTAGCATGCAGCCGGCCTATCAATCAGCTGGTTGACTCTCCCATTTTAAGCTCCAGCTGTCGTTTCTTGTCACACTGAAGATGACACTTATGCTAACGGTAGTTAAAGGGTTTTACAAATGAGTTAGGAGTTAAGATTGAGATTTGAAACATAACGTTCAACAACCCAAATGAGTTCTGTCAAGTTATTCAGTAAAGCCATTCTAATATTATACCAAATGCTTTTTTTATTTTTTAATATTGTTTTCTATCATTTTATACAAGAAGAGGATGTTACGCGACCCTCTTCTGCACTTCTGCACAAAAAAAAATCATGTATCTACACTGGAGATTCACTATGGGGGTCGTTGAAGTGCCTTGGTTAAAAAACATGCTCGTACAGCAGAGGTAAAGGCACAGCCGCTATTCTATCAAATTCTGAACAATAAATAAATATAATATTTTAGAATAAATATTAGTAATTTGTTCTGTAATTTTGATCTCCAGTGTAATAAGCCTGTGAATATTCTTATTTGTCCAGGTCATCGTTATGCCCCAAACAATTTCAGTCAAAAGCAACTGGACTTGGTTATTTGTCTAGGAAGACGTTTCACCTCTCATCCAAGAGGCTTCATCAGTTCATGTACGCATGGGTCCGGACCAGTCCCAGTCTGGTCAGTTGATGTAGCCTCTTGGATGAGAGGTGAAACGTCTTCCTAGAGAAATCACCAAGTCCAGTTGCTTTTGACTGAAATTGCTTTGGGGATGATCTCCAGTGTATTTAATATATTAATCATATTTGCAGATTTACATACTGGACTGGCTGAATACAAATGTATCATTTTAATGCCTAAATGCAAGAAGAATTATGTTTTCATTTTTGAGTATATTAACTTTTCCTAGAATGGCAGTGATCTTATATTCATTATGCATTGTGCACAATCACAGTATAATATAATGTGAGGTTGAATATTTACAGAAAACAGTAATAATACTCAAAACTTTTTCAAAATTAACTTTAACCGTAGTGTTGCATTTCAAGACAAATATGAAGCTTTGCCCTTTCTTGTATTTGTCAACTAATAAATCATACAAATATTTAATGAAAAATACAATTTGTGTAGATATGTGAATCTCTTTACTTGTCCGTAATTTGAACCGTTGCTTTAAACAGTTAAATGGCAAATAAATGCGCAAACACGCGCACGCACGCACACACACGCACACACACGCACACACACGCACACACACACACACACACACACACACACACACACACACACACACACACACACACACACACACACACACACACACACACACACACACACACACACACACACACACACACACACACACACACACACACACACAAACACACACACACACACACACAGATAAACAGTGAATCTTCCTGACCTCCTTTCTTGCGCTCACATACACAAGTTGAATTCATTCACCTTTACACACACACACACACGCACATACACACACACACACGCACACGCACACACAAACACACACACACACACCATCCATCCACTGATAAAAGTAACTTCCTATCCAGGATGCTTCAGAGCGATTTTGTGAAACACACATGGCCCGTGTGCTGATTCTTACACACATACAAATGCAAAGGGACATGTAAACACACAAATACATAAACACACAAACATGAAGGCAAAGACATAAAAGAGAAAAGGAAAAAAAGGATGTATAATTATTCTGTGTAAATATATTATACACCAGTCATATAATCAAGAAATGTGGCATTGCATGTGGCATGGATCAATATTCTGATACAAAGTAAATTGCTAAGGACGGGTCAGAGCTGTATGGATTTGGCCAGCGGTTTACCAAGCTTACAAAACAGATTACCCTCCAGAGAATGAAGTGAAAGTTAAACAAAATCAACACTGGTGTAAATTAACTCTCAATGAGGATCTGGGTGTGTGTGTGTGTGTGTGTGTGTGTGTGTGTGTGTTTGCAGTGCTCACTTGTATGATGATGATGATGATGACCATGATGACGGTGATGATGATTGGTTAATTGCAGGCAGCTTGCAAGTGCAGTGTAGTGCTGTGTGTGTGTGTGTGTGTGTGTGTGTGTGTGCGTGTGTGTGTTTGTGCGTGTGTGTGTCTGTTCACAGGTTGTAGTGCAAAAGGAGTGGCCTGCGGTGGCTGTGAGAGTCATGTAATATGTTTAAATAGGGCAAAGTAGTGTTTGGAGAATTGGTAATTACTTACATCCCTCTCTGGCCATAGGGACACTGTCCAGATCTCATCCCCTCCACCACACACATACACAAAGCATGATATAAAACCCAGTCAAACACTCAACACAAAAATACACAGTCCGCGCCAGTGAGCTACTCTGCCAATCAACAATCATCAACAGGAGCTACTATAAGACGTAGACAGAGAACACAGGCTAGTATTGATAATATATAGTTTAAGGCAAAATGAAACCTCAGGTCACCGAAAATACCCCCTTTTGCTCTCCACTAGTTGGCTGGAACTCCCCTCACCTCAATAAACAACTTCCGCAAATTTGGTGGAGGAAATATAATATGTATAATTATTATTAGCAATGACTCATAGTCTAAACATCTACCTTTGCTCTACCCTTTACTGATTTTAATAAGATAGTGTTACTTACATGTTTGCATAATATTCAAAGCATTATGCAAACATGATACTTTGTTGTGCTGTGTCACAACCATAGGTTTTTCTGCCCCACCATACTGCCCACACTTTCAGACACCGTAAATACCACATTAGATTCACACAAGACAGTAGAAAGTCTGCTTTATCCTTTGCCCTTTATTTTGCTATGTGTGTAAGTCAAATCAACAGAATCTTTAAATCCATCCCATACCTAGCTACTGTATGAACATTTATCATACTTGTCCTCGCCATTAGGAAGCAAAAAAATAGAGATGTGTAAAGACTGGGGTGTGCTGGTTTCTTGACACATTTGTATGGCTCTTTATTGCGTGGAGTGCACAGCAGAACAAAATTCAGGAGGACAAATTTAGTTCTGCATTATGGGCGGCTGTGGCTCAGTGGAGGAGTGGGTCGTCCTCCATTTGAGAGATCGGTGGTTTGATCCCCAGCTCCCCCGGTCCACATGTCGAAGTGTCCTTGAGCAAGACACTGAACCCCAAATTGCTCCTGTGCTGCGCATGGGTGTGTAAATGTGGTGTGAATGGATAGATTCGATGGTATGTAGATGTCCACTGCCATCGGTATGAATGGGTGAATGTGACAAGTAGTGTGAAAGCGCCTTGAGTAGTCAGAAGACTAGAAAGGCGCTATAGAAGTACAAGTCCATTAAAAAAATATTTTCACACAATTGAACAATATGCAACAACAATGATAGTTAGACTCGGTCATCCAAAACTGCTTCTAGGCGGTACCTACTACCCTTTGAGAATCTCATCACACCAGAAAGTGGAACAGAAATGTTCATCCACAAAAAGCTTGGTGATGCATGACTACTTTCAGGAAACTACTGCACCTGGAGAGATAGCTGCTAACACACTGGCTAGGAACATGGTGTGCTAGCCAGTCACTATAGCTTTTATCCTTTGTACCACAAACCTTCTGCCTCATATCTGTCTACAAGCCAAGCCTCTCCTGGAGCAGTTTATACCCCATAAGAGGATTGTTAAATTAAAATGGATGGTGCAACACAGCTGATTAGCAACAACAGCTTCCTTTGCTTTGGACGATCCGACTCTCTGTTCCTCTAAGGTCAAACTTGAACTTGACAAAATTAAAAAAGTGTCTGTCTGTCTGCTTGTGTGTGCATGTGTATGTGTTTTGGGTGAGAAGGTCACAGGTGGCGCCAAACTCAATTCCGGATGGAGTGTTTAACCCGACTTTCCACTGTCTCCCTTTTACTAGCTCTGGCACTTACTACAAGTGAGACATCGAGTCGTGACCACAATACCACATTCTGCGTAAAAGGACCTTTTCCTCACTCATAATATTGACTCTGATAATGTTTTCATCACTACCTGGCAACACCGGATCAGATGAATAGCGTTCTGCACGGACCAAATACACGGCAGCTTCTAAGTGAGTGAAGGACAGAACGACTTATGTTGCTCTCACCGTTTACCTCTGAATCAATAAAAGACGCTCTTTCAGTTTTTCCTGAGTAGAGAAGCATGTGTGTGCTTTTCTCTCATCGAGACGTGTGCACTTGCTCTCATTTTGAGTGTTTCAAGAAAATGGACGTGAAAATATACAGAATTGGCCGTAATTATATGTGAAGGTTTATTTAAGTTTGAGGGTAACGTGGAGAAAAAAAAGACAGACGGACTGAAATCCAGATGAGGCTCTTGTATGCGTGTTGAGTGGGTTAAGCCTGTGTTAGTGTGTGCCCATGTACATATATGTGTGTGTTTCACATTGTGGCTTGATGATGTTGTCTGGGCCAATCTGCTGGAGTGAATGGTTTGAATTTACTAGCCCACGACAGTCAAATTGTCCTAATCACTAAGTAAATAGATACTTCCCCAAGCTATCAGGGCACACGCCGACAAAACTGCCTACAACGAGGAGGTGGAGGGATGAAAAAAAGGGAAAACTTTCACTGTTAATTGTTGTTTTCCTTCTTATTCCAACGTAAAAACACCCGTAATTATTCATAAGTGCCACTTTGATTTGGGCAAATTTGTTTGAAAGAGGCTTAAGGTGTTTCGCTTAAGTTATTCCCTTACAGAGTTTGGGTTGTGCATGGAGGGTCTTTTGCTTGCAGCGTTTTCAGTTAAATTGAAGCTGAGAGCTGGGGGTTGGATAGAATTACACACCTTGTGCCCCTTTCTGAATGACTTGCCTCTAATCTAACCCAATCTGGCTTTCTGCAAACCTTATGGTGCTATATTTCTTTACATGCGTTGAGTCTTAAGATAGGATAACAACTGATGAAGATAATCCACTCAAATGAATTAGATTTGTTAAAAAAAATGCTTTTAGCCAAAGTGAATCCAGCACCTCTTGTAAACACTTAATCAAAGTTTACAGTGGATTATGTCCTGACATTTCAGTCTATCTTGATTTAAAAGCACAAACAAAGGCGCACTCTCATAACACAGGAAATTTGCTGGGATAAGCATGTGCAACAAGGCATTTATACCACATTATGTTGCTTTGCAAATACAAAACAGGTATAATTCAAGAGTCAATCAATCTTTCAGAACCTCCGTTTGTAGTGTTTTCAGATGGTTCATGTTTTGAAATGTAATTACAATACCCTATGCCGTGCCATATTTAAACATAAAACACTGTCAAGGAACTCACAGCATTCATACTTCAAACATTTTAGCAGTGACGTAACACGTAACAACAGAAATATTGTATCTGTTGTTGGAAATCAAGGCCCAGTCAACTTTACGTACGGTTCACCAGTGATTTGAGCATTAGAGTGTAGCTCAGGCCAAGCCAGCAACCCTACACCAGAATATAGAGTGTCTGTCATGCCTGGTTTACACTGGACCCATGTCTGGAACAGGAGAAGGGAGGATACTGTGACATACTGAGGACTGAAACGTGAAGTGTCTTGCACAGTGTTGGGAGGGGTCGGGGTTCTGACACAGATCTGATATTTGGTAATTTCTCACTCTCCAATCTTCTTCCTCTTCTAGCAGGGAAATTCATGACATAATTTGAATTCAGGGAGGATTTGAAAAAAAGAAATGATATAAGATATAAGAAATACACTTGACTTCTTATTGTGACTGACATGTTTTGGCGTCTCGTACTGTATGGCGATGATTATTTGAGGATTCTCAGAGAAAAAAAAAAGAATCAGCCCAGGATCGTCTAGACACTTATGTATCAGATGTCCACATAACGTTGCTTATAGGAGCTCCCAGTCTTCCTAACGTGCCTAAACAGCAGCCGTGAGCTTTACAGTCTCACATTAACGACAACACCAAATACCACAGCCTGCGTTTAAGCAGTAAACTGTAAATGAGGCAGCTCAGGGTGAGTGTGTTTGTGCGTGTGCAACAGCAAGAGCTATACTAATAGCTTTTTAGCAGTTTGTAATAGAGACACAGGTTTTACTGCATGCAATGTGTGTGAAAGTGTGTGCCTATGTTTCTGTGAGAGTGTATGTGTGTGTGTGTGTGTTTATGGGCTAATTAGGATTTGAGTTTCACCCTAATTCGTTTTGTGGCATTCCCACAGCATAGCGTGTCGTGTTACAGCTCATATGCATAATTAGTGAAAATAAACATTCAGGGCTTCGGTTGGGTGTTATGAATCTTTCAAAGCTTTCCTTGTTTCCCACTCTTTCTCTACTCGCTCATCTCTCCACTTCCTTCTCTTGTTTTGCCTTGCACACACCATTGTGCCAAACATTATCTTTCCTTCCTTCTACTGTAGTTTTCTAGTTTTCCAGTGATAAAAAGGCAAAAGTGGTGCCTGAACTGTGTCTACCACATCCACAGCAAACCCTGGCTCTGCATCACACACACACACGCACACACACACACACACACACACACACACACATACACACACACATACACATACACACACACACACACACACACACACACACACACACACACACACACACACACACACACACACACACACACATACACACACACAGACACACACACACACACACACACACACACACACACACACACACACACACACACACACACACACACACACAAACACATACACCTTGATTTTTAAAGGGCATTCACTAAAGTGAAGACAGAGTGAAGACAGGAAGCAGAGTGTCCAAAAAAAGATCTAGTGGACTATCAATTAAGATGGAGGAGGCAGAAAAAAATAAAATGTATTTTACAGCATCAGACCCTCATGCACAAGCACACACACACTCTATTCATAATCATAGTTTGGAGGTACGACAGCTACTGTATGTTTCTAACGATTCTAATATTAATGTACATGTCTGGTTTTGGAGATAGTAATACTGAGTTGACTTCTTGTCTAGCGTGCCTCCTGTGGCACCGGATGACCTACACTGTCCTAGCATGTATCAACACTAAGAGCTTATCACACATTTATGATATGAAACATGAAAACCATAAATCAATCATTGGTGGTTACAACTTGGAGTTCAAAATATTTAAGTATAAATAAACCTTTTACTTCTCTGCCGTAACGTTTTTTTTTTCACCTCTTCCTAAGTGACCACGGTATTTTTTTTTAATATTGGCTCTCCAGAGTAGACACATGATGTCAATTCCTTCTATTTATTATGTTTATTTTGCTTTCTCTTTCCATAACATACTGGAAACGTCAGCCTCAGTTTCTAGCTATGTGTCTTTTGGCTGACCATTAAAAGACATGACAGCAAGGAGTCTATTTTTCCTGTGTATGTGTGTGTGTGTGTGTGTGTGTGTGTGTGTGTGTGTGTGTGTGTGTGTGTGTGTGTGTGTGTGTGTGTGTGTGTGTGTGTGTGTGTGTGTGTGTGTGTGTGTGTGTGTGTGTGTGTGTGTGTGTGTGTGTGTGTATGCATGCTGCTGACAGATTTTTCTTTACACTTCATGCTGACATTGACATTAGCCATTTAGATGAGTGTGTATTTGTGTTTTTCCAGAATCACGGGCCATGCTCACTTTGCTGCAGCTGACGTGTATTTGTATTTGTTTTTGTATGCATGAGTGTGTGTGTGTGTGTGTGTGTGTGTGTGTGTGTGTGTGTGTCTGCCGCCGTATTTACAAATCTCTCTAATGAGAAATTATTGAGGTGCAGCACTTCTTTTCCACAGTTAATCTATTTTTGCAGGTTACATGTCCATATTTTAAAACTGCCTATTGCTCAACAGATAAAATTAGATTTCATGTGAAAAGTTATCCTCCTCAACTCCCGTCTGTCCAATCTATAGAGTTGTGTTTACAAGGTTGATTTTAAAATGGTTGTGACCTGCGGGTGTTTATAAGGCACGTTTAGCTTGTGAACATCTAAGAAGTCACTGAAGCAGACTCGCTACAGGGGAAGAAATTAGTTCCAGAGAGAAGGAGGGAGGAGAGGGAGGAAGGGAAAGGGTAAGGTAAGGAGAGAGCAGGACAATGGAAAGATGAGAGGAACAAGACTTTATATTGTCTGCCTGTGTTTTTGTGTAATCATATCTGAAGCAGATATGGATTTGTAAGATAATATTCCAGTTTAGGTGTTATTTAGCGCGCACAATCCACCCCCACTCCCACTCCCACACACACACACACATACACACACATACAAATGTGATATAACTTAAAATAAAAGTATGTGTTGACATACAGATATGCAGGCCTGTGCATGTGTCTGGGGGTGCTTGTGTGAGGCCTGCACACTTGCAGATTTTAGGGTGGACAGAGAGCAGATGCTTAGAACGTGCTAAATGACTGACTTGTTGATAATCAGCCTGCCATTAAAAGTGTCAGGATTTACACGCGTGAGCAGACCTTAGAGGTACATGCTGGTAGCTGGAGGGGGATTAATTATCTTCTGTTGTGCACACGCACACACACTCACCCCTCCTTACCCATTTTGCACATCTGTCTGTGATGTTGAAGCATTAATCTAAGTTTTGACTCCAGAATCAAAGAGTTATGGCTAATTTGCTTCGCCATTGTCTCTAAAGCCTGTACACCTGTGCAGCAATGTCGGTTCTGACTGTAACAGCAATATTTAACTATCACAAATGCAACAAATGTTAGACTTTTATTTATTTAGAGTTCATGTTTTCCTGTCTGCTGTCCTTCATTTTGATATGTTATAATGTGACACTGATGGCAACCAAAGGCCAATGATTGACTGTTACTGTTACTGTAAAGTCCTGCATGCCCCTAAATGTTTGAAGGTTAAGTCCTGATCGAGGGGTATTTTGTAAGAAAACTTGATTAAAAACATGCAGACTCTTCTCTTAAACTCATTAAAATACATAGGTATCAAATCGATTCTAAGTGACTTATGCAGAATTAAAAATAAACCAATTAATCTAAATTTAAATAAAACAGAGATGACAATGTAATGTCATCTCATTATTTTGTGAGGATTATGTCGACTTTTCAAAATTAATTATTTTATATCGTATTTGATTTTTATCTGCCTGTACTTCAAGAGGACAGCCGGTTTGGTCAGACAGGATTAGTCCATCACAAAGAATGAATTGGATTTGAAGTAGTTAGTTTGAGCGAAGGTCACGTAAACACTGCCTGATAGAATGGATTTGATTTCCATCAAATTCACCAGGGACAGATACACTTAACTCTATACCTACACACACACACACACACACACACAACCACTCGGACACTTTAACGCAGACATACAAACACAGAAGCACCTGTAAAAGCTGAGTATCAAAGTGTAGTGAGTATTTCCACAGAGTGGAAGGTAAAGAAAGACAGGGAGAAAGTCAGACAAACACACTTATACACACATACTGTACTGTACACACATACACACACGCACACACAGTCATTGCTGAGCCCGTTTTGTTCAACAGCTGCACTTCTTCATGGCTCCGACTCAGCACATTTCCATCAACCACCTCTGCCAGACCACAACACACTCAACAACAGCCCACTTCAACACACACACACACACACACACACAGCTGAGTGCATTAGCTGTGTAGATTAATGAAAATGCCTCGCTGAACAAGGAAGAGAATACCTTGCAGTGTGAAATTGCTTGTAGATTGTTTGTGTGTGTGTGTATGTGTGTGTGTGTGTGTGTGTGTGTGTGTGTGTGTGTGTGTGTGTGTGTGTGTGTGTGTGTGTGTGTGTGTGTGTGTGTGTGTGTGTGTGTGTGTGTGTGTGTGTGTGTGTGTGTGTGTGTGTCAGAGGCAAGAACAGCATGTTTCATCTCAAACCTTGTTTCTCACTTCAGCTACTACTACTAGTCTCACTCTCTCTCTTTCCCTGTCTCACCCTCCTTCACACTCTCTTACCGGCCATTCATTTACACTTGTCAAGAGGTAGCCATTAAGCCCAAATTCTTGCGGGCGAAATTTTATTACAAAACCATTTGTATTCTTGAAAGAAAAATAAATCCAACGTCCCCTCCGACTGCATTAGGGCCGCAGTTTGGTGATTTGTTTAGGTTGATAACACTCACAACCCACCAGCCACTCAAACACCGATGTGACTGGAAAATAACTAGACCTTCTCTCAGTCTTGCTTCTTTCTTAGGGGCCATACAAGGGCCCTTGTCTGAATGTTAACCAGCTGGCTGTAAAATAAAGTCCTACTTTATTTGACTTCTATTAGGAGAACAAGACATCTAATGAAGAGGGTTGTTTATGCACTGTGGGTCTATATGTCTTTGGAAGAGAGAAGGAAAGTAAGAAGGAAAAGGGAGGTGGGGAACTGGTCTCAATAAAAGCAGTTGGATTTGCTCGGCGCTCTCGTAAAAGCAAGTGGGCCCAATCAAAACGACCAGGAGGGACGGGGCATATCATGTCTCAAAAGTGTCCGACTAACTGTGTGTGCTTTTGTGCTTATACATATAGATTTTAGTTCAGTGTGTGCGAGTGCATGTGCGCTTTCATAAGTGTGCGTCTATCGTCCTGGAATAAGAAATTGTTGGAGTGTTTCCCTATTTAGCTTTTCACCCCAGAGCTACAAATTCTTCCGACCCCTGTTCAAAAACTTGAGTCTGATTTCCAGACTGTTTGTCTGGCTGTTTCATGGTCGCAGTGATTTCATGACAGTATCCATACGCAGGCGCGGGCGGTTTGGGGTTTTATCTTCCTGACATAGTAGCAATTGTACAATGTGATGGCCTTGGAAAAGTAATGGCCATTCACATGGAGCTGCCAAAATGAAACCCAACTCTGGATGACTGGGAGAATGTTCCCACATCTCTTGTTAAATCGTCTCTGTCTGCTCGTTCATTTTGCGCAATTGTTTTTTCTTTCTCATTCTGTCTTTCTTTTCTTCCTTCTTTCTTTTGCTCTTGGCTCTCTCTCTCTCCACTGGGCTTTGTTTGAAGTCTGCTTTAAGCCAGTAAAGGGACCCCCCCGCCCTTCCCATGGCAGTATAAATGACAGCTAGTGAAACACGATATACTGGCCCACCATTTAAAAAAAAAAAAAAAAACACGATAGCCATGCCGCTCGCTCTGTTAATCAAATTCGCCGTAATTGTCATCTGAAGATTTTTAAAGGACGCATAGGGGGAAACCATAAGCTGAACCTCTGAACCTGTAGCCCCGGGGTCAGCGTTTGTATGTGTGTGTGTCTTCAGGGATCGTCTGAGAGTTTGTATATGGTCACGCTGAGTTAAGGAGCTGTGTCTGAGTTCTGGATGGAGAGTCTCCTCAGGGAGCCTATAGTCCACCCACTCTTTGTCTCACAGTCTGTCTGTTTCTATGTCTCCCCGTGTGAAATCCTCCCACCCATTCTGTCTGTTTTTACTTTTTCTCTCTCTTATCCTGTGACTGCTTCCACCATTGGCCTCATTTTAAACTGCGGTGTAAAAGCAAATTTGACCACATTGTTTTTTGGGGGTTTTTAAGACCAACACACGACACAATTAAATAAGTATCTCAGGGCTAATGATTTTTGATTAAAAGAAATGAAGCAAAAAGATTAAGGGTCTGGGAGGAGAACTCAAATTGATTTCCAATCGATGCTGTGAAACTGTTGCTGTGTAAATCACGTGGTTAACGTGAATCAACACAAAATTACTTGGTTGTGTTTAGAAAAACATCATGGTTTAGGTTGAAATATGTACGTTTGTTATGTAATTTAGTTTACGTACGTGAGTTAAGTGTCTTAAGTATGTTACGTATGTGACGTAGATTAAAGGGTAATTTCTGTCATTTTTAATCTGGACCCTATTTCCATGTGTTTCCATGTATTTTTTCATATTGAGTGCGAACGCTGCAGCCTGGCTGCTTTGAACCGGGGTGCAACATAATCGGACAGTGCACCAGTGCAACGACCATAAATGTCCACTAAAAATACTTGTTTTTACCACTGAGATTGTCTTTATAAGTGTTTGACTATATTATGAAAAGATGGTGAAGTCTTATTCTGAAATCTGATTCTGAAATCTGGATGTTGCCTGAAGACACCCCAACCTTCTCTGAACGCAAACTTTGGCGGATTTTGGCGAACTGTGATTAGAAACGTATTTGTGATACGTCAAAGACAAATGTAATCTAGAGACAAAGCACGTTTCCCTCTAAGCGTTATTAAGAATGCAGTTTTGTTTGGGAACGTTCATTTTAGGAGACAGAGCTGTTGATGTATACGATGCATTCACATGATGTTTCTCTCACTTATTTTCCTATAGCAACTTTGTCCTACAGCAGAGACGGAAAAACAGCACTAACAACGAACAAAGATCAGCTAAATTGTTACAATACTTAACTAGTTTTTAAGTTGTATATAATCAAACAAATACACCATCAACATCATGTAAATAACATAAATGATGTCCTTGTTATTCTGTAAGCAAAAGTGATCAGTGGCAGGTTTTAGATATCTCATTTCACTGCACACGTTTGACCATTTTGTCATTTCCCATTTCAACCGCGACTCCAAACCAACATGTGGTTTGATGATCATCTGAGATCTAACTGGTTCTATGGTGGAATGGGAGGTGGTGTATGATCTGTTCCTAATGGCTCTAAATAGCAACAACTGTCACCCAACTTGTCAATTCTGTATTGTGTAACTGACTAATACTGTCTGTGTCTGCTCTAATGAACCAGGTCAAACCATTGTACATCTGTTGTGTAAAGGGGAATTCCTGATGCTGAATGATGAGTAATGATTGTGTTTTGATACTGAAAACAATGCTTGAGTGTCCCTGGAGACTAACTGGAAATGTGAGTACACATTAGTCTGCTGTTTTTATGCGACACAATGAGGAGTTAAGGAAAGTATTAAACAAAGGATGACAACCGATCGAGGATATGAAACACATGAGGGTGCCAATAAATGACATGTGGTTATGCTCTCTTTGTGCCACCAGGAATCCACTCAGGGAATGAACTCGAAAGAGCAGACTCCCACTGGACAACCGGCATGACTTCACATCACTCAGCGAGCGTTTCACAGTGTAACAGACCATATTACAACACCAGGCAAATATGCACTTTATCGCCTACTCAGGTCTTTGATTTCCCTTTCTGCTCCATTTGGATTGACATAAATTGTGCAATGTGGTAGACTTGGTTCCTATTCAAGGCGGACAGGCAGATGGCTGGAGGGGGATGAGAGACGGAGAGAGGAGTGTGGGGTCAGTTGACTACAGAAATTTAATTCTGTTCATCCCAACTGAAGCATTTGAATCGCGTCTGTGTGTATGGGTGCGTGTCAATTCACACCCATGCGCTACTGACCACGCGTTTAACAAGGCGCTCCACTGATCCTGCAGGCACAAGTGTTTACCCAAAGTCCTGACCTTCTTGCACTGATACTTTCACTGCTGATATAAATACCACACTCACACACACTCTCACACACACAGCAGCAGCAACATGCAGGTAACTTAATCCTAGTTGTCCCCCATTCTCTCCATTGGCTGACGCCCGTCACATGTCTGTCCTCTCAACCAATCGGATCACACGCCCTTAATGATACAAAGGATATTTTTAAATCAAGCACTTGTTGTTGAGAGGCTTTTGGTAAAAATTGTGTTAGGGTGGGAGCGGGATCATATTGGGTTGCAGTGTGTCTATGTGTGCATGTGCGTGTGTGTGGTTGGAAACTGGATAGGTAAGAAAAGCCTGTGCTAATATGTCCTGAAGAATGCCTATGACGAGGTGCTAACTCTCAGTGATTGCAACTGCTGGTGGCAGAGGCAGAGAGAGAGAGAGAGAGAGAGAGAGAGAGAGAGAGAGAGAGAGAAAGAGAGAGAGAGAGAGAGAGAGAGAGAGAGAGAGACCAAGGCTCCAGTTTTATTTGGATGGCTGTGGAAAGGTCACATCATGCTTCATGTTGACAGGACATTTATCAAATTGGAATGATGCAATTGCCCCGATTCTTCTCTGACACGTTGCATGGCTCAAGTTACCTTGAAAAATTGGCTCAAATGTTTGGACAGCCTGAGATTAACATGATTCTGGAAATCTACTTTATGAGGCCCCTCACACTTAAATGTATTGAATTCAAATTCAAAATGAAATTTTTTCATATCTCTTTTATGCGCAGTACCCGTATGTGCTTCCAGATGATGTATATCAATTGTATAACTCCTCCCGCTCTTGAATGTGCATTTGTTGTTGCACTGTGGCAGTTACAAAGTCACAGAAGCAGGCTACTCGTAAACACAGCAAGTGCAGAATTAAACCATTACCTGTTCACTCCAAAGTTCGAGTGTATAAATACATTGCTTTGTCCTTTCAAAGTTTAGATTCTCCAGTGCATTGTACTCCTATAACATTGTTGGTTTGTTTTATTCCACCTATTCTTCCTCCTTATCAAAACGTGGTGCCCAGATTACCCAGAATACAGTTCGACTGCTGACAGTTCAGTTGGAAATGTGGGTGTGCTATGCTAGTAGCAGCTAATGTTGCTTCGAGACATTGAAGTACAGATGAGGAGCAGGCTACAGAGGTCTCTTGAGCGCACTTCTTTCTCACTAAAACCCCCCACTTTTTTTTTATTTTCAAACTTGTAGTTTTCAGCCCTGTCAACCCACAGTGACCCACGTGACATCACTAGAGATCATTTTAATAGACTTCACTCTGGAGGTCACGTCTGGAGCCAAAACAACTTTTTTTGTACACCCTAAGAGGAGCGTAGTTCTTCTCCTTTATCACACACGCTGACCCAGTTCCCTCTACTGAGCAACACACTGGCATTCTGTATCTGTGCAGCAGTAAATGAGGACATTCCCAAAAAACACATGTTCTTGGTGTCTAATGTCATGATTAGGTGCTTTTACAGCTGTAAATGTATTCTAAAACTTCAGCTCATAGACGAGTGTGTGCTGGAATGTATCCACTCCCACTAATCTCACTGATGGGTTAACACACCCTGAAAGGCTCCTTACAGTGCTGGTAATTGAGGAAAAATCTTCACAGTGAACTGCCATCACAATGTTAACCGCATGGAAACGTCCATGTAGAATATGTCTGTGTACATTTGCAAGTGTCTGTGTGTGAATGGCCAGTCAGCATGCAGGCCAACCTGTGTATTTAGAATGGGATTGACTGTATATAGAAGTTCTCATATTCAGCAGTCATTTCCTTTTGATGTTCAACCTCACTGTTTCCAGGCAGGAGTTTTTGAACAAGGGGAGTAACAGTGTATGTGTGTGTGTGTGTGTGTGTGTGTGTGTGTGTGTGTGTGTGGGGGGGGGGGGGGGGGGGGGGGGGGGGCAGAAATTGATAATTTCTTCATGGTCCTGCAAAGGCCAACCCTCAGCATAACCACACCCTTTGTCCTTGTGTTCTCTCTCTTCAACCTCTTATGTTGTGATACTATTTTCCTCTCTCTCTGATAATTGTCAAACACTATCATGCTTATGTCATTCACTGTTAGGGTTAGGCGTGTTTGTGTGTTTAAGCATATCCCAGTCCTGTTGGCATACTTAACTTAGTTAGGATAAGTGGCTACACACACAAAGACATGCAATATTCATTATGGTCCAGGTGTAAGGAATTTAAGAAAGAACCATTTCTTTGCATTCTGATTCACATTTATTGACAGAGCTAATGGAATCGTGTCCGTGCATGTTTGCTTGTTTTACTTTTTAAACATGCCTGTTAAGTGTCTGCTGCTCGCTTTGTGCACGTTTGTATTTATGTGTGTAAGAACGTGTCTGCCCCCGTCTGCGTTTCATTGTGTGTGCATACATGCATTCATGCGTGTGTCGGTGTTTATCGATATAGCTAATGGATTTTCTGCTGGCCCAAAGTTTGTTTGTTCAGTAACCCAATATGGCAGTCGGTTTATAAGGCAAGCCTTCAGAATAAAAGCGTGACTCATGACTCTGTCTGACACAACCGCTGATGACCTGACACCCATATCAGGTAGCAGGGGAGAGAGATATAGAGAGTGGGAGATATGGGGGCGAATGAGAGGAGGAATTGTGATGATTGATAGACCATCAAGGCAGGACAATGTTTTAACCAGAAGGGTGGGAAAATAAATGTTGGAATGGAAAGAGAGAAAGGCAGGGAAACGAAAACACACAAAGAGAAATAATGAGAGGGAAAACGAGGATATGGATGCATACCAGTATAGGCTGCGTATTATTTCTACTCAACAACTCTGTCTACCTTAAGGTCCTACTCATTCTCTACCCTTGCCGCATGAAAGGAGACTGCGAGGCATTTCTAACTCATGAAAGGGATTTGAGTTGAGCCCACAATAAAATCCTGCATGTCCGGTGGTGACTGAGAGCTTGAAAAGAGCTCTTGTGACACCGCAAAGAGCGATTGAGATGAAATCATGGCTGCTGTTCAGCATCTGGATATGTTCGCTGGGAAATGCCTCTGACATGATATTACAGTTTTATAGAAGGACATATACTGTAGGTATCCATGCATTGACTGCTCATGCAAGCATTGATTTAAAAGAAGACAGATTTCAAAGCAACTACACACCTCTGTACGGATTCTGTAATGGAAAGGCATTGTTGTAAAGTGCCACGGACACAATTATACTTTCTTTTCATTTCAATCAGTTTTGTATTGTAGACGTAAGGGTCTCAATCAGTGTAATATTATTCTAGCTTTGTTCATGTGCAGTTTACGGTGATGATAACGGTGGCAGATTTACCACTCAAAATTCTTATTCTATTCTTATTCTTACATAATCATTACTAGCCGACAACCAATGTGTAGTAAGGTAAAACTGCTTGTCATACCAGACAGACTTGCCATGCTGAAGCACTGTTCAGGGGGCAGGGTATTGTGGTCAACGGTCAATTGCCTAAGTGAAGAAATACAAAATGTTATTGGCAAGTGAAGGAGGTACCAGTACCAGTCAAAAGTTACCTCAGAGCGAACCTTATAGTGTGTGTCTGACCTGACCCATGATACACTGATTAGCCACAACATTTCCCACCTCTATATCCTCATTTTTTGTTTCTCCCTGTCTCACTCTCTCCTCCCATCTCCTGCACCATCTCCAACTGTCCCCCAGCATTGTTCTCAGAAAAAAAAGGAAGGATCGTCTTACCTTTTCAGGAAGGCAGAAAAAAACATGCAGAACCTAAAACTCCCTAAAAACACAAGGGAGAAAAGGGGGAAGTGATGGTCCTGTCATGAGGAGGGAGGATGGAGATGGGTGAGGGGAGGGCTAAGGGTTTTGATAAAGGGAGGATGGAGGGGGAAAGCTACAAACTCTCTTTGATATTGATCTCAATTATGGTATAAGAATCCATCACCAACTAATTGTACTTCATGCAGACGCACAGATACTGTTAAACCATGAACAGTAATTGTTTTCACCCTATGCAATTTTTTTTAACAGCTATTATTAAATGTGCAAAACACATATCTATTACACACACACACATACACACTTGGCATGTTGCCTCATGCCAACCTCATTTTCTCACACCATGACAGCAGCATGATTCATGACATTAATTATGATGGTTGATACTAAACACTATTAATGACTTCTCAGATTACATTCTTCCTGTCAGTCACTCACAATGACCTTTTGGTACACCACAAGCACTGAATATTTTCAAATAACTTGATGAATTGTGACATCACAGGTACATGACTGAGCCTTGCCAGTATGGCAACAGTTTCAAATCAAGGTAGAAAGGTCCAGAAAACCAACTTAAAGATTTTACTCTAAAATAAAATTTGCCCTATGAAAAATTCAACCTCTTGTCTTTTAAGTATACAATTATTTAAATTCACTTAAAGCTGTATATGCAATAGAAAAATTACTTAATCTTCTGTTGGCCTATTGGATTTATGTCCTGGTCACCACTTTCACTATTTGTGAGTATAATTTTGACTATCCTGCGACTGACATTTTAAATGTTACAGGATAATATGTTTTAGAAAAGCGCAAAACTCACGATGTGTATATCTCAAAAATGCAAGCAGATGAAAGCAATATCACAAAAATATTTTATATATATAAGTTATTGATAATTCCACAGTTTAGATAAAACACATTCCAGCCTCAATGTTTTGCAGTGACACCTTTTCCGTTTTGTTATTCCATATCCATATCATCCTTAGAGACAACAAAGTCATATCGGTTTCCCATTTTGAGGAGAATAATTTAATCAGGAACTTTTAAAACGAGGAATCAACATGTTTTACTAATTTAATTTACAGTGCTTATCATATTCAAATTAATACATATTA